>NW_006295921.1:1151998-1157028 GCF_000327345.1 Myotis davidii
CCACGTGCGCCCCTGTCCCAGCAGCTGAGCAGTTGGAGGCCGCGCTGCCCGGTGGGCGTCCACGTGGCCCGCCCTAGCGGAAAGCGCTTCAATCAGCCTGCGGATCCGGGGTCCCATGCACACTCCCCGCCGGCCTCCAGGAATCCCGGGAGCTGGCACTCAGCCCATCAGCCCCCGCCCCCCTCCGCTTTCCCACCCTCGGCCCTGGGACTTGCTGCCCCAGCTCCGGCCCCCGGGGCTCCCCCTCCTTCCGGAGAACTAGGAGGATTCAGGGACCATTGACTCTCCAGCACCCGGCTCGCCAGGCGGTCTCCCCCTCATGGCCCTGCTGTGGCTCCCTCACTCCCTCTGCCTCTTGCCCCTTGGCTGCAGCCTTGTTGGGTGTCCCTCTCCCCACCTTGTCTGGCTCGTTCACCGTGGTGTCCCCCAGATCTTGGCATCGTGCCTGGAGGAAGGGAGACGCGTAAATCCTATTTGTGAGGGAATGCCTGGAAAAATATACGCGGGTCAAACTTCTAAGGAGCTTACAAGTTAGGGAGAGAGGTAGGTCTAGAACAATCATAGCTGGAAAGTACTTTCTAGAACAGCGGTTCTCAACCTGTGGATCGCGACCCCTTTGGGGGTCGCCTAAGACCATCGGAAAACATATAATTACATATTCTTTTTGTGATTAATCACTATGCTTTAATGATGTTCAATGTGTAACAATGAAAATACATCCTGCATATCAGATATTTACATGACGATTCATAACAGTGGCAACATTACAGTGATGAAGCAGCCACAAAAATAATGTTATGGTTGAGGGTCACCACAACATGAGGAACTGTATGAAAGGGTCGGGGCGTTAGGAAGGTTGAGAACCGCTGGCCTAGAAGAAGCTAGCGGAGGGCCCCTGAGCCCGCCTAGCCCCTCCTGAAGTCTCTGTCCTGTGTCGCTCACCCCCTCCAGTCGCCTGGAAGTCTGAGCCTGGGTCTTGAAGACTAACTTGTGCCACCCCCGGGAGCCCCCTGCTAGCAGGTGGCTGACCTTTCAGGGGCTCTGAGGTCAAGGCTGCTGAGGTGACCTGCTCGGGTTGGCTTAGGTAGGCATGGGACCCAGGCCCCTGGCCTCCCAGCCCTGTGCCCTTTAGTAATAACGGTAACCGGCATCATACACCAGAATTCCAAGATGGCAGCGTTGGACTAATCCTTCAAAAGGTTATCTCACTTACATAGTCCTATAACGCTGAGACCAGGATTGTCCTATTGGAGAAGGTAATTAAGTGAGGTAACGCAGATGCACCACTTAGGACGGTGCCCGGCACCGAGTAGATGCGCAATAAATGACAGTTATTGGAACAACGGTAGACACGAGTTTTCCTCGGTGGTTGTGGCCGTTGACGCTCGCGCCAGCAGAGAATGAGAGTCCCGGGTGTTTCAGATCCTAGCCGGCGTGTCCATCCACTGGGATAACGGAGAAATGAACATGGAACATTCATGCAAGAGGACACTATGCGAGAAGAAGAAGAAAAACCGCAGAATCAGGCAGCAAAGGGGACGAACCTCGCAGACATAACGTGGAGGGAGAAGCCGGACACCAAAGCGCATTACTGTGTGGCTCCATTCGACGGAAGTTTCATAAAGGGCAAAGCCGTGGCCACAGTGGTCAGACAGGAGTTCCCTCTGGGTGGGGATAATGACTGGGAGGGACCAGGGGACTTCTGGGTACTGCCCATGCTTGCATTTTTTTTTTTAGATATATATTGTTATTGATTTCAGAGAGGAAGGGAGAGAGAGAGAGAGAGAGAGAGAGAAACATCAATGATTAGAGAAAATCATTGATCAGCTGCCTCCTGCACGCCCCACACTGGGGATCAAGCCAAAACCTGGGCATCTGCCCTGACCTGGATTCGAACTGTGACCTCCTGGTTCATAGATCAATGCTCAACCACTGAGCCTCCCTGGCCGGGCCATGCTTTATTTCTTGATCTGAGTGGTGGTGACGAGGCTGTGTAGATGCATACAAATTCACTGAGCTATCCACGCAAGCTTTGTGCACTTTACTTAGGGTACGTTATACTTCAATAAGCAACTGCATTTTCTTTCCAAAAATATAATTAAAGCAAAGTAAAGCCAGACTTTACTAACCCCTACCCACGTGGGCGCTGGCAGTCAGAGAGATAAGGGCCGAGATGGGAAAATACTGGGGACGTGACTTCACAGGGAGTTAGGGCATCCAGCCTACTCCTGGGTGCCAGGAAGTCTGCCTGGAGGAAGGAAGGTTGGAAGGACGAACCGGTTTTGTAGAGGCAAAAGAAAAGGTATGTCTGAGGCAGCAGAAACAGCTCCTCAAAGGCTTGGAGTAGCCTGGCCGGTGTAGCTCAGTGCTTGAGCGTTGACCCAGGAACCAAGAGGTCACTGGTACGATTTCTCATCAGAGCACATGACCGGGTTGCTGGCTTGATCCCCGGTGGGGGGGCGTGCAGGAGGCAGCTGATCGACGTTGTTCTCTCATCTTTGATGTTTCTCTCTTTACCTCTCCCTTCCTCTCTGACATCAATTAAAATATATCTATTTTTAAAAAGACTTGGAGCGTTCCGAAGTTACCAATGGCCACTCGTCTGGGCAGCTCACCTGCGGGTTCTGAGTGCCCAGGCACTGGCTCAGCGTGGAGGGGGACGTGGACTTGGACTGGAGGTGGCAAACCGGCCGCCGGCGGGAGGGCAGCACCGTGGCCATGAGATGTTGGGAAAGTTCCTTAACCTCTTGGTGCCCCAATTTTCTCACCTGTAAAACAGGGTGATCCGCCCTGACCAGTTTGGCTCAATGCATAGAGCGTCGGCCTGCAGACTGAAGGGTCCCAGGTTCGATTCCGGTCAAGTGGATGTACCTCGGTTGTGGGCACATCCCCAGTAGAGGTGTACAGGAGGCGGCTGATCGATGCGTCTCTCTCATCGATGTCTCTAACTCTCTATCCCTCTCTCTTCCTCTCTGTAAAAAAATCAATAAAATATATATTTAAAACAACAACAACAACAAAAAAACCCACAGGGTGATCCACCCTCCAGGGTTGCCCTAGATAGGAGCACCCATAATGCATTTGCCGTAGCATCTAGCACAGAGTACGTGCTCAATGTGCATTAACAATTATTCATAAAAAAATTCAGGGGCATTTGCTTAGCTTTATACATGACGCAGGCCCCGAGGATGGTGGACGGGTCAGGACAGGAGCCAGGATACCAGACTTAAGGAGAAGTCAGCTCATCAGAGAATGCTTCCCAGGTAGGATGCTTTAACAAGGGACCCCAGACAGACAGCCACTCTAACCACTGAGCCGAACCAGCCAGGGCCAGCCAATACTCCTTCAGAGGCTCTGGTCAACTTAGAAAACTCCAGTGAAGCCCTAGCCTGTTTGGCTCATTGGATAGAACGTCGGCCTGAGGACCGAGTCCTGGGTTTGATTCCCATCAAGGGCCCTCAGATGCAGGCTCCTCCCTGTCTGGGGCCCTGATCTGGGCTCGTATAGGAGACAACCCATCGATGTGTCTCTCTCACATCCATATTTCTCTCTCACATCCATATTTCTCTCTGTCTCTCCCTCTCTCTTCCACTCCCCCTAAAAATCAATGGAAAACCAGCCTCAGGTGAGGATTAACAAAGAACAACAAAAACTCCAGTGAAGCCCGGCCGGCATGGCTCAGAGGTTGAGCGTCAACCTGTGAACCAGGAGCTCAGGGTTCGATTCGTGGTCAGGGCACAGGCCCGGGTGGTGGGCTCCACCCCCAGGGGGGGCGTGCAGGAGGCAGCCAATCCATGATTCTCTCTCATCATGGATGTCTCTCTCTCTCGTTCCCTCTCCCTTCATCTCTGAAATCAGTAAAAATGTAATTTTAAAAAACTCCAGTGAAAATTGAAATTGACCTTTAAAGGTAGCAGATGATAGAGCAATGGCTGACATGTATGGATTCGGTGCTAAGCTCAGGGTTGTGGGGAACAGAGGCTAAATTGAAGACACTTCAAGGAGCTGGGGGTGTCACCAGGTGTCGGGGGGGCAGCTCTGCAGCAACACGGTACCCCTGCAGCCTGGGCTAAGACGCAAGAGGGCCCCCTTTCGCTTAAATGTCCCTATTCTGGGTTTTCTGGAACCAGGCACAGCTGGGAGACATGCAGGTGCAGGGGCGAGGGGGTGGGGGTCTGAGAGAGGAGACCTTGCCACCACCCTGCTGGGCAGGGAATCCCACTTCCCTTTAGGCACCTAGACGGGCAGGGGGTCTTGGCCAATCAGAGCACCACATTCCTGAACCTCGCAATTGGTTCAGGGGAAGACACGTGACCCGAGCTGGGCCAATGAACATCCTCCGGTGCTGCTAGGCCCATAGAGAAGTGGGCCTGGTAGCAGGACGCCATCTTGCCGCTCAGGGTGATGGGAAACCGGCTTCTGATTGGTTGGGTTCCACACAGGCTCAGGACTGGAGTCCTGCGATGAAGTTCCCGGATGCTGGAGCCAGTGACTGGTGGTCTCGTGTGTCCCGGGCCTGTCGGGCTGGGTTTCTCAGGACTTGCAACCAAGAGGGTCATGAGTGAGTGACAGGGGGGAACCCTCCACCTTGGACCTGCAGGCCCCGTGGGTGCAGCAGAAACAGCCTCCTCCGCGGCTTGGCGTTGCCTGGCGGGTGTCGCTCCTCCATGCCCCGGCATCCCGACCTCCCCCGCGCCAGCCTCCATCATCTGGGGGACCCAGGAGCCCCCGCGGCCCCCACCCTCGGGACATGTGGGCGCAGCAGGACTGGGACTGCAGAGCTGTCACTGCGGCCTGGATGTGCCAACACAGCGCCAGCCTCCATCATCTGGGGGACCCAGGAGCCCCCGCGGCCCCCACCCTCGGGACATGTGGGCGCAGCAGGACTGGGACTGCAGAGCTGTCACTGCGGCCTGGCTCTGCCAACACAGCCCCCGCCCCGCAGGCAGGTGCCGGCCGCTCTCCGCAGGGCAGGCCGCTTCCTGCCCTCTCACCTCCCGGTCAGCCTGGAGAGGGGCGGGCACAGCCCG
>NW_006295921.1:1157121-1162760 GCF_000327345.1 Myotis davidii
GAGGTACATGAACTCGGCTTGGGGAGCAGGTTGGGCGGCACCCAGAGGCCAGTTTCCCACCCTCCTGTCCCCCTCGGGGCTGAGGTCCTGGGCGCTCAGGTCTGAAGGAGCAGGTGCTGCCGCGGGGGACCTCTCCCCGATTCCCTCCATCACATGCACCGACACCCCGACGGCCTCACGGACACAGCGTCACCCGCTGCTAGGGTTCCGCTGTTTGCTTTTTCCTGCTCTTTCCACTCACACACACTCACATTCACACTCAGACACACACACACTCACATTCACACTCACATGCGCTCACACTTTCACACTCACACACACTCATTCACTCGCTCACGTTCACTCACACTCACATTCACACTCACACACATGCTCACACTCATTCACACACACTCTCTCACACTCACATTCACACACATTCACTCACACTCACATTCACACTCAGACACACACACATTCACATTCACACACACACATGCTCTCACACTTTAACACACACACACTCATTCACTCACATTCGCTCACGTTCACTCACATTCACACTCACACACATGCTCTCACTCATTTACTCACACTCACATTCACGCTCACACGGGTGCTCTCACACTCATATTCACTCACATTCACTCACACTCACACAGATGCTCTCACACTCATTCACACTCACATTCACTCACATACACTCACATTCACACTCACACACATGCTCTCACACTTTCACACTCACACACACTCATTCACTCACACTCACGCTCATTCACACACATTCACTCACATACACACTCTCTCAAACACACTTTTTGCTGTGCACGTGCAGACATCAGGACATGTCACCCCCAAATTCTCCTACGTGTGCTCCCCAAGAGGAAAGGCGTTCTCCTCGATAAACAGTGCGTTTGCACGTCAGGGTACTCACGATGACCATTCACCATTTGCTGTCTCACCCACATGCAGTGGCCCCGCTGTCCCCCGGTTGGTACAGGATCCAATCAAGTCCCTGCTTTTTGGGCTCTTTCACATGCAGCAGCCCCGCCCCGCCCCCGCCCCTGCCATGGGCTTTGGGCAAGTCCAGCCCAGTTATCTCCTGGACATCCTTTGCTCTGGATTTGCCTGGGAGTTGCAATTCTTTTCCTTTCTTCCTCCTCCTCCTCCTCCTCCTCCTCCTCTTCTTCTTGTTTTTAAAACAGCTTTATTGAGATACAATATGCATACCAGATAGTTCACCCAATAAAAGTGAGCAATTCAGCCCAGCCAGTAGTGCGCAGTGGTTAGAGCATCAGCCCATGCATGAAAGGTCTCGGATTCGATTCCTGGTCAAAGGCACGTACCTGAGTCACAGGTTCAATCCTTGGCCCGGGTCAGGGCGCTTGCAGGAGGCAATTGATCTCTCTCTCTCTCTCTCTCTTTCTCTGTCTCCCATTTCTCCTTCCCTTGCACTCTCTAAAAATCAATGGAAAGAATATCCTCGGGTGAGGATTCACAAAAAGGAAAATAATAAAGTGAGCAATTCAATGGCTTTTGGTAAATTTACAGATAAGCACACCCTTGGCCCGATGCCTTCACAACACGCCCGTGGCCTCGGAAGGAGAACTGTTAAATCTCACCCACTGAGCCACCCTCCCCAGCCCGAAGCCACCACTAATCTCCCTTCCCGTCTCCCCAGCTCGTCCTGATCTGGGTTATCAGACGCCTGGGATCACGTAGCTGGGCTGCTGCGTTCCTTCCTGTGACAGCGATATTCCAGGGTCCCCTGCGCCATCGTGTGCTTATCCATGTGTCCAGCGGGGGCATTGGTGTGTTTCCACCGCCTGGTGACTAGGGATAATGCTGCTGTGAACACATGGGTACACGTGTCAGGGACATAGGCTTTCATTTCTCTCGGGTCCCTGCCTAGGAGTGGAACTGTGGGGTCACATGGCAGTTCTATGGTTAATCCTCTCCCTGCTTGTAACTTCTCTCCCAACCCCACACCCATGACCTGGTCAGCTGCAGGAGAGCAGGTTTCTTTCTTAAAAATATATGTGTTTATTGATTTCAGAGAGAGAGAGGGAGAAAAAGAGAGAGAAACATCAATGATGAGAGAGAATCATGGATCGGCTGCCTCCTGCACGCCTCCCACTGGGGATGGAGCCTGCAACCCGGGCCTGTGCCCTGACTGGGAATTGAACCGTGACCGCCTGGTTCATAGGTCGACGCTCCACCACTGAGCCACGCCCGCCGGGCAGGAGAGCAGATTTCAGTACCTGCCCTGAGCGTGTTGGCACCGCACCCACACCAAAGGAGCCCAATACATGTTCATTAGATGGATGGGCTCTAGGACCCTCCCCGTTTGGCCCATTTTGGGGAGAATCATCATGGTTCCCGGATTCAGGGGGCTGGTACCCCCCTGGAGGAAGTCCCACTAGGCTGGTGACTCTCCCTCCAGGGACCCCTACCTGTGGTGGCAAAGGCTGTTCCGGAGGGAAGAGAAATGACTCCTTCCAGGTTGGGCATCTCAAGACCAGTTCTCAGCAGAATCACCAATGATGCCAAAGCAGGGGAGCCTGCAGATGGCAGCGACAGAGCTGAGCTTCCTGGGGCCCTGCCCTCTGTTAGCTGACCATCCTTCCATCTATCCGTCCTTCCATCCATCCACCCATCCTTCCATCCATCCATCTATCCACCCATCCTTCTATCCATCCATCCATCCATCCTTCTATCCATCCTTCTTTTCCTTCCTTCCTTCCTTCCTTCCTTCCTTCTTTCCTTCCAGCTAGGCTCCCCACAGGCTCCCCCGCCTCACCATCCTGCCTGCATGGTCTTGGGCCTCACCTTCTCTTTCTCCCCACCCCCTCCCTGCTCTGCTCTCTTTCTCATCTCCTCCCCTTTCTCCTGTCATCTTCCCCATCCTCTGTACAGCAAGTGGCACACAGTAGGTGCACAGTAGCTATCTGTTGGCTGATTCAATTTATAACATTTCCCTCTTGTTGGAAAAGAGCTGGAGATGCCCCTCCCAACCTTCCCAACATCTTCCTTCATCCCCAAGATTCCTGACCCAGAGCAGCTTGGCACCAAGTGTCAGCTGGCCCATTCTCCTTCACTTGTTTCATCTGTCCACCCACCCACCTATTCGTCTACCTGTCTGTCTATCCACCCATCCATCCACCCATTCATTCATCCATCCACCCACCTATCTATCTATCTATCTATCTATCCATCCATCCATCCATCCATCCATCCATTCATCCATGCACCCATCTATCAATCCATCCATCTATCCAGCCACCCACCCACCCATCATTCCTTCCTTCCATCCATCCATCCTTCCATCGAATGGGCATAGACTGGCCCTGGATGGATGACTCAGTAGGCAGGGCCATGGCTGGAGGAACGAGACACCCAGCTGTATGTGACATGGGGACCGTAGATTCAGGCACTGGCAGGAAGTGAAGTGGGCAGAGTGTAGGACAGCGAGGCATGGTGCCAGCACAGGGATGGAACCTCTTAACCCCCTCAGCTGCCATCGCAACACACCTCCTCTGCCTGTTCACCGTCTGCCGCTGCCAGTCTGTGCGTCCAGCCTGGAGCTGCCAGCAGGAAGCTCAGCCAAGGGAGTGAGGTCGTGTGGTTGGGGCGGGAGGGAGGGCACTACGGAGGGCTTCCAAGAAGAGGAGACGTTTGAACGGGTCCTGAGGCCGGAGGAAAGTCCACCGCCCAGGGCAGGGGCCTGGCAAGGAGATGGAGCCAACACATGGTGCGGCTCCTACGCTCTGGGGCCTTATTTCCTGTCCCCCTCCCCCCACCCTTAACGCAAGGCCAAAGGACAGCAACCACCATTCCTCTCCCCTCTCTCCAGAGCCCAGTGGGACTGTGGAGACACACATGTGTGCACGCGTGAGCACACACACTCACACACACACACATGAATGGGAACCCTGGGCATCGGTCTCATCTGTGTGTTCACTACTGCAGCCTGGCACCCAGGGTGGGAGCTCAGTGAATAGTGGTTGAGTGGACAAAGGATAGGAGAATGGTGCCTTTTCCATTGAGTGAGTGAATGAGTGACTGAATAAGTGAATGAGTGAATGCATGAGTGAGTGAATGAAAGAATGAGTGAATGAATGAGTGAGTGAATGAATGAGTGGTGAATGAAAGAATGAGTGAAGAAGTGAGTAGATGAATTAATGAATTAAGTGAGTGAATGAATGAGTGAATGAGAGGGACAAATGAGCCGGGCTTCAGCATGGTCGGGTTGGCTGGACTGCCGTCAGGATGGTGGGAGCAAACACCAGCTTATGCTGCTTTTCCTGTCTTTTAAAAGGATTATTAATTTTTAATTACAGACGCATGCGTGATGCATCCTGCGGGTGAGAAGAATGTGGACCTTACTGATAAGCTGAACGTCCCCTTCTCTCGGCTCCAGACCCCTCATTCCAGAGGTGACGTGGCTGCCGGTGTGGAGAGCTCCGGGCCACAGCTTTCTCTGCATATTTCACATACTTGTGCGCGTGTGCGTGCGTGTGTGTGTATGTGCACACGCCCCTGTGTGTGCCTGGTCACAGTGTACAGCATAGTCTCGTAAGGTTAAGAATATACAACATTGTGTGTGTTGTTTGTTCCTTAACTTATTTTAACTTTTTAGAAAACAACAACAAACATATCTTTATTGATGTCAGAGTGGAAGGGAGAGAGAGAGAGAAACATCAATAATGAGAGAGAATCAGGGACCAGCTGCCTCCTGCATGCCCCCACCTGGGGATCGAGCCCACAACCCAGGTGTGTGCCCTGACCAGGAATTGAACTGTAACCTCAACCACTGAGCCACACCAGCCGGGCTAAACTTGCTTTCTTTTTCAGGAACAATGTTGCCCGGAGCTGCCCCCACGCGAGAGCTCCCCCCACACCTCTCCCTCGCTGCTCTGTGGCCCCACTTGCAGGGCTCCTTCTAGCCATGCCCTACTGTCCCTGAGCCAGCGCCCCGTGTCCACTCCTGTGCCCCGGGTCATTGCCGGCTCAGAGAGGGGGTGATGGTGCCGATCATAAGTGTGTCCCTGCTGCCTCACTACCACCCGCCCGTCCTGGGCAACTCGTGTCCTGAGACCGGGAGCAGGCCCTGGAGACCCAGGAGGCTGCCCAGGGCAGGCGGGCGTCAGCGCCAAGGGCCCTCTCCCCAGAGGAGGGGTCCCCTGCCCAGGCCTGGACTCAGCCTGGGGTGCTTCCCCAGGACCCACTAGGCCCCCGGCCCCCGGCCCCCAGCAAGGCCTGGAGTAATGCTGGCAGCCTGGTCCTGCTCCTGGGCTCCCAGGCCACCCGGCATTGGCACAGGTACTGGCCTGGTCCCAGGTGAGGACGGAGCGGGGAGGGATGCCTAGAGCGACTCTAGGACCACAGGGACCAGGCACGGCAGGGCGGATGGCCACCTGGCCCTCCTGCCAGCACCCGGGCAGCCTGGGGGCCAGCTCCCCTCCCCTCCCCGCATGGCCCAGCTGCCACCAGCCCCAGCCCTGCATGACTCCTGTCCTCTGCCCTCGCTCCCCCAGCCCGGGCATCGCCTCTAACTCCTGTGGGTGTGCCACGCGCAGCTCCTCCTCTGGCAGGCGGCAAGCTGGGCACAGGTGCCGCCGACGTCACTCCACCCTCCCAGCCTCAACGCCGCCGGC
>NW_006295921.1:1162811-1164741 GCF_000327345.1 Myotis davidii
TGCATGCCGTGCCCGGGGGCCACGGGGGACGTTCCCAGCACAAAGACCGTGCGGGGAGAGCCGGGAGAACCGCGCCGCAAACGCCAGAAGCGACCAAAACGTCCTTCCCATCCAGACCCGGCCTCACAACTGAGAGCAGGTGCGCGCACAATGGCGTCCGCCGGGAGGGGTTGCTGCAGAACTCCGCTCCCGCTCCCTCCAGGGACAATTGAGAGCAGCACTTTCTGGAGATTGTCATCATCGTCGGGGAGGAAAGCTCATTTATCCCGAATACGGAGAACAGCCACCACAGAACAGCCCTGTCCTGGTCACTGACCCCAGGCCCGGACGGCGGGGTCCTGAGCGCCCGCGGGGATGCCTGGTGGGCTGAGGTCAGGGCGGCAGGAGGCGTTTAACTCCCTGCGGGCCAGGGGTCAGCGGCCACTGTGAGAGGGCTCTGGGCAAGGAAAGACCCCATCTTCTCTGGGAGGAGGTGGGGGTGGCTGCAGTGACGTGTGTGGTGAGGGTGAGGTGCAGGTAACCAGCAGGGGGCGGTGGTTGGCAAGGCCTTGGAGGCTGTGCTCCTCATTCATTCATCCATCCATCCATCCATCCATCCATTCATTCATTTATCCATCCACCCATTCATCCATTCATCCATCCATCCATCCATCCATCCATCCATCCATCCATCCATCCATTTATCCATCCACCCATCCATTTATTCATCCACCCATTCATCCATACATCTATCCATCCATCCATCCATCCATCCATCCATCCACATATTCATTCATCCATCCATCCATTCATTCATTAATCCATCCATCCATCCATTTATCCACCCATTCATTCATTCACTCATTCATTCATTCATTCAATGTGAAGGGCCCATCTCCCGCAGGCCCTGTGGCCACATCCACACTGAAATCTGTTCCGTGGGGAGAAGCAGGCAATCAATAAGGGGCGAAGGGAAGAGGGGATCACAGTATCTGGAGGGGCAATGGGAAGGCCCCCGGGGAGGTGAAAGGGGTGCTGAGCAGCTCCCAAGAGGAGCAGCTGGGAGGGGCCCGCCTTGGGGGGGAGTGCATTCCCGCTGAGCTAAGTGGGAGGCCTGGGGGTGAACAAGCCGCTTGTTTCCAGATAAGAGCACAGGCCAGCGTGGCTGCGCCCAGCGAGGAGGGGCGAGAGCAGGGGCCGAGCTGGGCCACGAAGGCGCCAGCCTGGGACAACCTAAGGGCATGAGGAGGCACTGGATGGGTGTTTTTAAAAAATATGTGTTTGTTGATTTCAGAGAGGAAGGGGGAGGGAGAGAGAAACATCAGTGATGAGAGAGAATCATGGACTGGCGGCCTCCTGCACGCCCCACACTGGGGATCAAGCCCGCAACCCGGGCCTGTGCCCTGACCAGGAATTGAACCGTGACCTCCTGGCTCATAGGTCAACGCTCAGCCACTGAGCCCCGCCGTCAAGACTAAAAGGGATTTAAACACCATCCTGGCAGCTCTGCTCAGCTCACAGGGGCTGCGCGTGGAGAAGTGCAGGGAGCACAGGGGCCGGGGCCTGGCCCTCCATCTCACCCCGCCGGGGCGAGGGCACCTCCTGGCACCAGACAGAAGCCCACACGGGCGACACAGGCGTGGGGACAAGGCCGGCGGCCCTGCCTGCACAAGGAAGGAGGCCGACAGCTCCCACCTCTTCCCTGGAATGTCAGGAATCTGGGGCAGAAGGCGCCGAGGCGTCCCTGCAGCTACTGCCTCCTCCTTCCCACCTGCAAAATGGGGCCGTGCCCTCCCTCCCGCATGCCCTGAGGCTGCGGCTGACCCCACGCTGCCACGTGTGCCCAGCGGAGCTGGAGGGGGCCCGGGGCGGGCGAGCTGCTCTGCCCGTTACTATGACACAGAACTCTGGGGAAGCGAATGAATCTGCAGCTCGCGGGGCGCCCCTGCCT
>NW_006295921.1:1164860-1165163 GCF_000327345.1 Myotis davidii
CAGCCTCCCTCCCGCCCGGCAGAGGCTCGGGAAGCGCCGGGAGCAGCGCTGCGCGGGCCAGGAAGTCTTTGATTACCTACATCTGTTTTTATGGAAACTTCTGGGAGGCTGGGGGGAGAGGAAGTATAAACAGCAGCTTGTTGGTGGGGAACGGCCGGCACCCTGAGGTGAGAACCACAGGCCTAGAACATGCCAGAAAAGTCCACCCCCCTCATTATTTGCTTAATAATGGCTCCTCCTCCAGGCAGCCCTCTCTGACCACCTCATCCCCCCATCTCCACTCGTGGCATGTTGCTTTCGTGG
>NW_006295921.1:1165802-1167265 GCF_000327345.1 Myotis davidii
TCCCGCGTGCCCGCCGCCCGCCCGGCCTGCAGCAGGAGCCGGGAAAGGACATGAGCGGCGAGCGGGACGGGCCACAGAGCGGCATCGAGCCTTATGCCCGTCGGTTCTGCGCCGGAAAGAAAATATCCCCCTTGAGTGCGAGTTAATTGGCTCCATAATGGGTGCTTGGCGCTGCCGGGCCTCAGGGCGGGGGAGGGAGCAGAGGCCTGTCCACGGGCGGCAGGAGCCGGAGGCCCACGAGAAAAAATTCAGAGAGGAAGGGAGAGAGAGATAGAAACATCAATGATGAGAGAGAATCATGGACCGGCTGCCTCCTGCACGCCCCACGCTGGGGATGGAGCCCACAACCCAGGCTGTGCCCTGACCGGGAACTGAACCGTGACCTCCTGGTTCCTGGGTCGATGCTCAACCACGGAGCCAGGCCGGTCCGGGCATTTAGGGCGGTTCTGTTCCCGCGGTGCCGGTCGGAACCCAGGAGACACGGAGGGGGCGCAGCTGCAAGTCCTCACCCCCCTTCCTGAGTTTCTGGAGCATCGGGTTTGAGAAAAGGGGGAAGGAAAGCTGTACGTTCCCACTCGAATTCCCCCCGAACCCCGAACCAGGGCGACTGAGAACCAGCAGACGCAGCAGAGAAGGTGCGGGCCCCTCCCAGGCCCTCTCCTTTCGGGGGGGGAGCGCGGGGCGTGGGGTTCGCTCCGCCGCCCGAGCAGCAGGTAGCGACAGGCTGGTCCCGCCGTGTTGGTGAAACAGCACGCATCCCGGCCGGCTCTGCTGCCATCTGCACGCGCGACACTGTTTCTCATACCAGCTGACGGCGCTCGCACAGGCAGGCTGCGGCGCTCTGTTGATGCCTGTGAGCGAGCACGGCTCTGGTATTTGTGTTAAAATAGCATTTGAAAACTCGACAATATTGCTACTTCTTCCTTCCTGGATTCTTTGCCACTTGACAAGCTGGGGAGCAGCGTATGTCTCCCAAGGGCTAAGTTTTCGAGGGGGTTCTGGGGGGGAGGGGACGGCAGGCGGGGGGCAGGGCCCAGCGGGTGCTTCGAAGGCGCCCAGCTCACAGGCACCTGGGCAGACCTGCGGTGAGTCAGGGGCATTTCTAACCCAAATGGTGGAAACGACACTGTGTGGTGGGTCTTCAGAAAGCTCCACCTGCCGCGTGTAAAGGCCTCTCGTTCTGGCTTTCTTCCCTTTTTGATGTCAAAATCCCAGTTGCCGGGCCGGCTGGCGGGGCTCAGTGGGTGGGCATCGACCTAGGAACCAGGAGGTCCCGGTTCGATTCCTGGTCAGGGCACAGGCCGGGGTTGCAGGCTCGATCCCCAGTGCGGGGCGTGCAGGAGGCCGCCGGTCCATGATTCTCTCACATCGTTGTGAGAGAGGAGAGGGGGTGGTTTTACTCGTCTGTGAAGCCAACAGATTGAGGGCCACTGTGCAAAGCTGGGGTGCTGAGCCCCTCTGCT
>NW_006295921.1:1167542-1168563 GCF_000327345.1 Myotis davidii
TCTCCTACTGGGGATGTGCCCACAACCCAGGTACATGCCCTTGACCGGAATTGAACCTGGGACCCTTCAGTCCGCAGGCCGACACTCTATCCACTGAGCCAAACCGGATTCGGCGAATATGCGTGTTCTTGAAATGGTCCCTCTGCAGGCGATTGGAGTTTCTGTCAGGGCGGGCCGCCCTGGCCGCTGTGCCTCCGTCCGCAGGGGGGCAGGCTCCTGACACCTGTGACTAAGGCTCGGCCCAAACCCAACCACATACCTCTCCACTCACAATGACCAAGAGCGATGCTGTGCAGCCCGCTCCGACTTCACGGTCAGCACTTCCCTGTGCAGCCGGCGAATCCCCCCAGGGGCGCTCCATTGTCCCCACTTCACAGGCGGGTAAACTGAGGCACAGAGACATTCAGCAACCTGCCTGAGGCCACACAGCTGGGCCGTGGGGTTTGAGTCCAGGCAGAGGGGACCAGAGTCAGTCTCTAGCTCCTACAGCAAAGCGCAGCCGCCCCCCCAAACCTCCAACCTTTTTCCCCAGCCAACAAGCCCCCCTTCCGCCTCCCCCCAGGACCAGCGCGGTGCCTGCACCCATGCTCTCCCGTGTCTTCCCCGACGGAGGCCCAGCCTGGGCCCAGGGACAGAGCAGGGTCCTGTGGGTCTTCGTGGGTGGAGATGGGCTCTGAGGGATTTAACTACAATTTTTGCAAAATTGGGCACCAAGTGGGGACCCCGTGAGGACCCCGTGAGGGAGGGTGAGCGCATCGCGGGAGTGACTGCAGACCGTCTGGCCAACGGCACCCACAGCTCCCGTCACCCCAAAGTGGGGGAGCGGGGAGAGGCCCACCCAGAGGCCTGGGGTCCCGTTTCCTTCTTCCTTTAAAAAATATATTTTTATTAATTTCAGAGAGGAAGGGAGAGGGACGGAGAGGGAGAAACATCCATGATCAGAGAGAATCATGGACTGGTTGCCTCCCGCACACCCCACATGGGGATGGAGCCGGCACCCCCAGCCTGTGCCCTCACCGGG
>NW_006295921.1:1168794-1169491 GCF_000327345.1 Myotis davidii
GGCCTCCCGCCGTGCAGAGGAGGGCCAGGCGCAGAGGTGGGCACCTGCCCTCATCATGGCTTCCCTGGGCTGCCCACCGAATACCCCAGCCCCTGCCCGGCTCATCCGGCGCCCTCTGGGTTAGGGAGAGTGGGGGCCATGGCACAGGCCCGCCCGGGCAGGCCTTTCCAGTTTTCAGATGCTGAGGGCTGAGCGGGGACCAGACCCCGGAGATTCCAGAACACTGGTATTCAGGGCAGGGAAGGCCTCCCCACCCCGGCCCCGGGCGGGCGGGCGCCGGGCAGGCGGGAGGGAACTGGCCGGTCAGGCTGAGCTGGGTTCCTCATGCAAATCCGAGCCTCACTGTCTTATCTGTGAAATGGGCGCGTTGGTTCCTCATGCAAATCCGAGCCTCGCTGCCTTATCTGTGAAGTGGGCGCGTTGGTGGCCGCGGAGATCACCGCTGTGTGTGTGGCCTCAGATTCGAGGGACCCTCGCCCCAGGGTGATGCTGGCTAGACGCCCACTGGGCTGGAAAGGGGAGACTGCTCCGGTGGGCACAGGGGGGCAGGGGGCCACATGGGGGAAGGACCCCATAGGGGGCAGCCTGGGACTCCCCAGAGCTTCACCCCGGCGCCCCGAGCCCCCGCCCACAGTGCCCACCGCCTCCCTCGTGTGCCCCCTGAGGGCCAGCGCCTCTAGCTGCTTCAAGCAAATGG
>NW_006295921.1:1169659-1170776 GCF_000327345.1 Myotis davidii
CACCTTCCATGTTGCTCCAGAGAACAACCACCCCAAACAAACACCCAGCTCAGCAAACAGACTTTCGACAGCTTGAACACAAAAAAAGCCGCCAACACATGTTGCATCGCAGCAACCCCCTCCCCGCGTCCCCACAGTGCTCCGTGGGGGGCTCCCCGCTGCGGTGGGGTGTGGGGGTCTCAGTCCTCGGAGGCCCCGCCTGCCCAGTGGCAGCCCAGCCAGCCTGGCTCCTGGGGGTCTGACACCTGTCCCCTCCCACCCAGCGGGGCCTGGGAGCCACTCTGGCCGGGTCCCAGCCACAGCCCGGGGCTGGCAGGCGAGGTGGGGACCCCACCCGCAGTGCCCTGGAGGCAGGGAAGGGGCTGGGGCCAGGCTGGTGGGCGTCCTGGGGCAGATCCTGGTGTGACAAAGGCTGCCCCTGAAGTACGCCGGGCGGAGAGCAAGTTCATTAATTTCATAGGTTTTTTCTTTTGACCGGTCCGATAACCATTACCGCTCACGGTTTGGTTTGGGGGGAGGGAGGTCTGATGAATCTATCGGGTTCATTTCTGGGGCAGATATTCACGGGAAAGGGCTCCCCTGGAACCGAGGCTGGAGGCGATGGATGGGTTAGCAGGGCCCCTTCGCCTCCTGCAGGCGGGTGCACATGGTGTTCTCTCAGTTCTCAGAAACCCCGCGTCCCTTCAGATGCAGGCGCCCAGGGAGGACAGCTGGAAGCCTGCGTTTGGACCAACTTTCCCTAAAGGCCCAGACAGACCTGAAGGGCTTAGAAGAGGGGGGGAGGGGGGAGGGAGGCTCAATGACCCCACCCCCACCCCCAAATGTCTGGGCGAGTTGAGAGGACCGGCCTGCTGACCAGCCCGGCGTAACTTGTTCGCTTCTGTGAATCCGGTTTGGCTCCTGATGGTGCGAGCGAAGGCACCAGGCCCAGCTGGCGGCGCGGGAGAAATGCTGAATTTTTAGCAGCTCGTGTCTATTTTGAGCGTCTCGGGGTATCTTTAGCTTCCCCGCAAACGGATCCATCAGAAGGCCGACCATGAAATCATCAGAAGTGAAAACACGGAGCAGAAATCTGAGGCCCCGACCAAGCTGTGCCACCCGCCCCCTCCCAGCCCAG
>NW_006295921.1:1170829-1172475 GCF_000327345.1 Myotis davidii
CCCTTCCTGGTCCTCACTTGAGGGGCAGCGGCCCGGCCTGGGGGACCTGGGAGCGGGGTCTGTGGGAGGAAGTGGATGAGGACGAGGGTGTGGCCGTGGAGAGCGGGCGGGAGGGGTCATGGCCGGGCCGGGCTCACTGAGAAAGGCGGGGAGGGTCTGAGAGCTTCTCTGGACTCTGAAGGCCCAGGTCCTGTTCCTCCGAGGCCACGCCCAGCGGAGGCCCTGAGGCTGGAGGTCAGAGGGACTCATGAGCTGGGCCCACTCCTGACACAGCCCGTCCATTCCCACGGAGACCACGATTGTCCCGGAACCCCCTGTGCATCCAGGCGCCGGTGAAGCAGAACGGACCTGCTCCTCACACTCGGTGTCCCCATAACGCTGACAATTCCCCAAGGACGGCTATTTACATATGCGACGGGCCCTGTGCCGGCTTTGGGGGTGACACACCCTTTCAAACCGTGCTCAGTCGCTGCTCTCCACCATCCATCCATCCCCCATCCATCCCCCATCCATCCATCTACCCATCGATCCATCCATCATCTATCCATCTACCCATCCATCCATCCATCCATCCATTTACTATCCATCCATCCCATCCATCCATCCATCCATCCATCCATCCATGCATCCATCCACCCACTATCTGCATCCCCATTCCACTATCATATCACCCCGTTGTACTTTCTCCCCTTCCTATGGGTTCTCTGAATTACTTCCTCATCTCACTGGCCGCCTCTCCCCAGCAGGGCCCTGTCTCTGTGGTTCCTGCTCGGATCTGTGGTGGGGCCGGCCGGGGTTGTGGCAGGAGCTCTGTGGGCATCTGAGGAACGCCGGCGAACGAAGGAGAGACTCGCTGCAGAGACCGGCCTTGCTGAGCACGTGGCTGAGACCGGAAGCCGAGCGCCAGGCCGTGGGGCCTGCACGGGACGCGGTGGCCGCCCACACCGTGTCGCCGCCAAAAGTGTTCCGTTCCGATGACCCGCTGAAAACAGCCGCGTTCACTGAGGTCTAAGCATGGGTGGGAGCCATTTTCAAAACGTGTTGTCATTGCAGTTGCCTCAGTTCGCCCACTTTCTGGGCCCCGGGACCCCGTCTCGGCTTCCCCATCCTGGTCCCGGAGACCACCTTGCACGTAAGCTCCCTTTGCCCCCGTTGTTCCTCCGGCTCTGCTTTTGGGAAAGACCCAGGTCATGGCAGTGTCTCCGAACTCCAAACTCCGACTTCCCCGGAAACAACCGAAGTGGAGCCCGGCCGGCGTGGCTCAGTGGTTGGCTGCCACGGTTCGATGCCCGGTCAGGGCACAGGCCAGGTTGTGGGCTCCATCCCCTGTGGGGGGCGGGCAGGAGGCAGCCCCTCCATGATTCTCTCTCATCGTTGATGTTTCTCTCTCTCTCCCCCTCCCCCTTCCTCTCTGAAATCAATAAAAAATATATTTTAAAAACAATAACCCAAGCGTCGTGTCTGTCAGCCCACAGGTGGGGAGATCGCGGCGTGGGTGAGACCCTGGTGTTCCTCCTGCAGCCCCGGGCGGTGGAAGCGGCAGCCGGCCTTGCAGTTCCCTGTCTCCGCGGGGGACACCGATGCCCCACGGGGCCCCACAGCATGACGTCACCGCAGCAGAGACCGCCAAGACCTGGGCGATCGCG
>NW_006295921.1:1172557-1175677 GCF_000327345.1 Myotis davidii
TCCCGCGCGCGCAGCAGCAGCAGAGCCGGGGACGTGCCTGGGGCAAACCCGTTAGTGCCTTTCTCGGGCCTTTCTCCCAGGAGCCGCCCTCAGGCCTCGGAATGCCGGAGGGTGAACCTGCGCCACCTCGGAGTTTAGAAGAAAGCAGCCGTCTTATGCCTGGTTTCCCTCCAGCAAATCATCCTGACGCTTCTGTGTGGCCCGTGGAGGCAGCAGGCAGCCCG
Source organism: Myotis davidii (assembly GCF_000327345.1). NCBI lineage: Eukaryota > Metazoa > Chordata > Mammalia > Chiroptera > Vespertilionidae > Myotis > Myotis davidii. The sequence goes on from NW_006295921.1 coordinate 1,172,782, forward strand.
GCCGGTGTGGCTCAGTGGTGAGCGTCGACCTAGGACCCAGGAGGTCACGGTTCGATTCCCAGGGCACAGGCCCGGGTTGCAGGGTTGATCCCCAGTGGGGGGCGTGCAGGAGGCAGCCGATCCATGATTTTCTCTCATCATTGATGCTTCTATCTCTCTCCTCCTCTCTGAAATCAATAAAAATACATTAAAAAAAAAAGAGGCAGCAGGCCGAGCCCAGGTTCCCAGGGGGCGCGCTCACTCCCACAGGTGGCCGTGAAGGAGGGGGGAGGCCAGTGTGGAAACGGGCGTGTGCAGGGGAGACAGAGGCCACCTTGTGCCTCTGCCACACTCAGCCCCTCGGCCCCCTGCTCTGGACGGACGTGGGGACACAGGCCTGTGCACAGCCCCCCCCCCTCGCCCCGCTAGTGATTTCAGTGCATCCAGTGTTACTGACCGACCCGCCCCCTAATGAACCCCCGCCGTGGCCTTGGTGCGGGCTGAGCTCCGTGTGGGCCGGTGAGGTTTTAGACTCTGGTCACGGCGGCTCAGTCATCTGAGAAGACGTCCGGTTTTTTGTTCTGTTTTTAAAAAAATATTTTTATTGATGTCAGAGAGGAAGGGAGAGGGAGAGACAGAAACATCAATGATGAGAGAGAATCATGGATCAGCCGCCTCCTGCAGAACCCCTCCTGGGGATGGACCCGCAACCCGGGCCTGTGCCCTGACCGGTCAGCTCACAGCCTGCGATGTAACGAGAACCATTATTTCTATTTATTCTTAATTTTTTGTTAGTCCTCACCTGAGGATATTTTTCAGTTGATTTTAGAGAGAGTGGAAGGGAGGGGGAGACAGAGAGACACACCGATGTGAGAGAGACATGGGTGGGTTGCCTCCCGCCTACGCCCTGACCAGGGCAGGGGATGAGCCTGCAACCGAGGTACATGCCCTTGACCAGAATCGAACCCAGGACCCTTCAGTCCACAGGCCGAGGCTCTATCCACTGAGCCACACTGGACAGGGCAACGAGAACAATTGAGACCCCACGCACGGCCTCCTGGGAGCTCCAGGACAGCCCCAGGGGCACCAGGATGTCCCGCCTACGCCCTGACCAGGGCAGGGGAGGAGCCTGCAACCGAGGTACATGCCCTTGACCAGAATCGAACCCAGGACCCTTCAGTCCACAGGCCGAGGCTCTATCCACTGAGCCACACTGGACAGGGCAACGAGAACAATTGAGACCCCACGCACGGCCTCCTGGGAGCTCCAGGACAGCCCCAGGGGCACCAGCCTTATCACGGCCCTTTCCCCAATGAGGAAACCGAGGCCGGGGGAACCGAATGACTCCCCCAGGGCCAACGGGCAGGTCAGGGCTGTGCGCTGGGCCCCACGCAGGAGGCCCCGCGGCCACAGGAGGGTGCGGTGCCGGGTGTCACAGCGTTTCGTGGCCTCAGACCCGACGGGCTGAAGGTGCGCGGGTTTCTCACCGCCCTCCTTCCCCAGAGCCGCCCAGGAGCCTCCCCACTCCTGGTCTCCAGGGAAGGAGGGAGCCGCCGTGACCTCATGGGCTGCCAGGGGGCGCTGCCCGCAGAGAAACTGAACCTCTTCCAGCCCAAGCATGGGCTCCCATCTCCTCCCCACCCTGGAGCTGGGCTCACCTTAACCTGGGCTAGGGCGCAGCCTCAGTCACCCCAACTCTAGCTAAAGCTCCCCGTCAGGGGCACAAGGGGTTTGTCCCTGCAGACAGGGGAACCCAGGCTAATGCTTCAGGCCCTCCCTGTAGGGGGACAAGGGAGGCGGGGAGGGGAGGACAGGGGAACGGAAGGATAAGTGATGACAGGACAGTTTCGGGCAGTCTTGTGGTTGTGCACACACCCCGGAGTGCACTGTCGCTCCCGGGCCACACGCCTGCCCAGCGTGTCACTGTGCTGACCTCCGCAGGCAACCGTAGCGCGGTGGGAAGTACTAGTATTTGTGGGTCTATACCTACCAGTGCACAGAACAGGTCAAGTAAAACTATGTAAAAGGTGCTCAAAAGGCAAAGCCAGGGTGCAAGTTATGTTGTTACATTGTTGCCGGCGTCACTGGGTGGTTAGTTATGTTGTTACATTGTTGCTGGCGTCACTGGGTGGTTAGTTATGTTGTTAGATTGTTGCTGGCGTCACTGGGCGGTTAGTTATGTTGTTACATTGTTGCTGGCGTCACTGGGTGGTTAGTTATGTTGTTACATTGTTGCTGGCGTCACTGGGTGGTTAGTTATGTTGTTACATTGTTGCTGGCGTCACTGGGTGGTTAGTTATGTTGTTACATTGTTGCTGGCGTCACTGGGTGGTTAGTTATGTTGTTACATTGTTGCTGGCGTCACTGGGTGGTTAGTTATGTTGTTACATTGTTGCTGGCGTCACTGGGTGGTTAGTTATGTTGTTACATTGTTGCTGGCGTCACTGGGTGGTTAGTTATGTTGTTACATTGTTGCTGGCGTCACTGGGTGGTTAGTTATGTTGTTACATTGTTGCTGGTATCACTGGGTGGTTGGTTATGTTGTTACATTGTTGCTGACATCACTGTGTAGTTGGGCCTAAGCCAGCTCGGACTGAACAGGTGCAGACATGGTTTTCCGTCATGATTCCCTAAGCGGACAATGTAACCGCTACTCACTCAGCACTTAGTGGTGTTTGTATTACAAACAATCTCTAACTGGGGGGTTTGGGCATCTGCGGGGCCCTGTTACCCACACTCCTCAGGCCCTTCGCATCCTCCAGGCTCCCCAGCGGCTTGGTCTTGGGGCCCCAGGAGTAAAGCTGCCCTTGGCCTGTCCACGCCCCCGCTCCCCCCAAACCTGTCCCCTCTCCCCCAAACCCGCCCCGCCCCCAGGCCCGGAGGCCCTGCCCTTAGACCCTGGCCTGTGAGTCACCAA
>NW_006295921.1:1177416-1178221 GCF_000327345.1 Myotis davidii
CCACATACACACCCACCAGTGCCTGGGCCAGCGCCCCAGGGCCCGCCCTCCGCTGCCTCAAACCCCACTTGGCAGACACACTCCCCTGGCTGATGCTGTTTTGCAATTTCTGACTCGAGGACGGAGTCATGGACGCCGGGGTCCTGGGTCAGGCCCTTCAGTCCTGCCCCCCGGTCGGCTGGAGGCCCCTGGGCTCGCTGTGAAGGCAGCTCCCCCCACCAGGCCGCGGACCTGCCGTGACCTTCAGTGACCTGTGCCCTTGGGGGCCGCGATCTGGGGACTGTCAGGGCCCAGCCTGCGTGGCCCAGTGCTTGAGGGTCGATCCAGGAACCAGGAGGTCAGGGTTCGACTCCTGGTCAGGGCACAGGCCTGGTTTGTGGGCCCCATCCCATGTGGGGCCTGCAGGAGGCAGCCGATCCGTGCTTCTCTGTCATCATGGATGTCTCTCTCTCTCTCTCTCTCTCTCTCTCTCTCTCTCTCCCTCCCCCTTCCTCTCTGAAGTCCATGTAAAACATATAAATATAAAATATATAAGAGAAGGCTCCCAGGCACTGGCCTGCGGGGCCGCAGCTCTCCTGGGACAGCGAGAAGTGCCGAAACCCGGCCTGTGGGTGGGGCAGATCCGCCCATTGGATCTGACAGCTCCCAGGTCCCCCGGGACCGGGAGGACAGTTGCACAGAGGAGACGGGTCCGGGTTGCCTGTGGTTCAAAGAGCCTCATCGACCCCAAGACATGGAGCCGGAGGCTGCCCTGTGTCCTGGGGCTCCTTACAGCTGCCAGCATGAGTCAGCCCCGCGGAGGGGG
>NW_006295921.1:1178786-1180485 GCF_000327345.1 Myotis davidii
GCTGGGCTGGGCTGGAGCTCAAGCTGGAAATAGCTCAGCCTTGACTGTACTTCCCAGCCCTGCCAGGCGGGGGCGCTCCATCCCCGGGACCCTGGGCAGAGCCCGCCCCGCCCTGCCATGTCCCACCTGCCAGCTTGGCCAACAGTCTCCTGACCCCAGAGACTTGCTGTAACGTTGTCCCAAAGTCAGGTCCTGCTCTGTACGATCCACACATCCTCGGGTCCCTGGGATTGTGTGATTCTTTTATTCTCTGGCTGTTGGGTGTTCCTGCCGCCTCCCGGCCCACAAATGGGGGTGGGTTGCCTTTCCCGGTGGGTGCTTTTTATTTTTTTATTATTTTTCTTTTTCTTGATTTCAGAGAGGAAAGGAGAGGGAGGGAGAGAGAGAGAGAGATCAGTGATGAGAGAATCATTGATGGGCTGCCTCCTGCACTCCCCACACTGAGGATCGAGCCCACAACCAGGGCCTGTACCCTGACTGGGAATCGAACCCCGACCTCCTCAACCACTGAGCCACACCAGCCGGGACTGTTTGCTTATTGACTACCGGAAGCCCCGCTTTCTCAATGACAGAGGACTTGTCACATGACGGACGGTGCTGTCCTCTCGCCCACGGCAGAGCTGGGATCCTGGAGCAGGGGGTCCGCCCTGGACACTGGGAAGAGTGAGCTTTGGGTGGGAGCTGACGCGTGGGAACCCTCCCCCCTCAGGCCGGGACACGCGATGCCCCTGATGGTGGAGGAGGCCATGAAGCTGCTGTGCTCCCTCTCGGAGGCGAGGAAGATGAAGGCGGCCGTCAAGCACGCGGGGCGGGGCGCTGTGCAGGGCGCCCTCCTGTGGCTCCTGCCTGCGGACTGGAAGGCGCCCTGCCCCGGGGGTGTGCCCTGTGTCCCCTGGGCAGGCCCGGTCCTGTCTTCATTGTAGGATCAGGAGGGAGCTGGGGTTCCAGGCCTCTGGCCGCTCAGAGAGCGCCCGGCCCCACCCCAATCCCCAGTCCCCAGTCTGTGCAGGAGAAGTGCCCACGGTCGCCCATGTGCACCTGCCCCTGGTCTCAACCCTGCTCCCGTCTGGGGACCAGTTTCTGCCAATGGGGGAGGTTGGATGGTTCCATGGTCCCTTAGAGGTCGTGTGAGTTGCTCCCTCTAGTCTGGGAGCAGGAGGTTCCCGGGTGACCCCACCACGGCCTGTGACCTGGACCACAAACTGTGGCCTGAGCCCTGGGCTGCCACCTGAATCCTGTGACGCGCTCCCAGCGAGCTCCGAGCCAGCACTGTGAACAACCCGACTCACCGAACCTTCCTGTCCCCCAGGGGGCGCCGTCGGGGGGCTCCTAGGGGCCTGGATGACCAGCGGGCAGTTTAAGCCGGTCCCTCAGATCCTCATGGAGCTGCCGCCCGCCGAGCAGGAGAAGCTGCTCAACCAGGTCACAGCCATCGTCAGGCACCTGGAGTGGACGGACGCCGTGCAGCTCACCATGCTGGTCATGGGCAGCGAGGCCCTGCAGGAGCGGCTGCTGGCGCTGCTCGTCGGCTACGTCACCAAGGAGCTGCAGGCCGAGGTGCAGTACGGAGACTAGGCTCGGGCGGGGGCACCGGACTCGGGGAGCGCCTGGGGGCCCTGTGCTGGGGCCTGTTCTGGAAAATGCTGATGAAGACGCCGTGGGCGCGGCCCGTGAGGAGCTGGAGCTGGCAGAGGCGCCT
>NW_006295921.1:1181816-1186098 GCF_000327345.1 Myotis davidii
CTCCGCTGCCCCCTGCCCCGCCCCTCTTGTCAATCAACGTCGTGAGCATCCACTCTGTTTTAAACATGGCCTTTGGAAATGATTCCTTTCCCTTTATTTGTCAATGCCCATTGCCAAACACTTGGAGAAATACAGACGAGTATATATACTAAAAAGTGCTACGAATTCCAGCACTCAGACAACCACCATGAAATATGGTATATTTTGTGCACATCTGGTAATGCCACCCATCCCTCTGTGCTGCTCCAGGGCTGGGGAGGGCGGCCCATCTGGATGGTTCTCCTATCAGACAAGGTGACGGGGTTACTCACGTGGAGTCGCCCTCTGCCAAGTCCAGGGGCACAGGGGTCAGAGATCCCACACCAATGGCCCCTGAAGATACGAATTCCAGCACTCAGACAACCACCATGAAATATGGTATATTTTGTGCACATCTGGTAATGCCACGTGTGTGTGTGTGTGTGCGCATGTGTGGGTGAGTCTATGTGTGTTTCTATCGCGTTTGCACCCTTGCTGTTTAGCCCACTGTGAACCCTCTCACGGATGAACACGGGCTGTAACTCGGAATTCCTGCCCACTTTAGGGAGATCCCTTAAAATGGAGTTGCTGGGTTAAGAAGTGGCAGTATTTTTGCAATCTATATATTTTTATTGATTTCAGAGAGGAAGGGAGAGGGAGAGGGAGAAACATCCATGATGAGAGAGAATCATGGATCAGCTGCCTCCTGCATGCCCCACACTGGGGATCGAGCCCGCAAACTTGGCATGTGCCCTGACCAGGAATCAAACCCTGACCTCCTGGTTCATAGGTTGATGCTCAACCACCGAGCCTCACCGGCCGGGCCATTTTGGCATTTTAAGAATGTGGGTCATTTAAAGCTGGATACAGGGCATCGCTGTGGCAGCTGGAGGGGCAGGATAAGCTGAGAAAGAACTGCGGGCAGACGAGGCCCCTGCCCCCCCTGCCCCCTGGGAGCCCCTGGCAGGGCCCACAGCGCACGCTCCAGGGACTGGAACTTCCCCTGCTTTTTGCCCAGAGGGTCTGGCTCTGTCCGCCCACCCCATGCTCCCCGGGGCCTGCCTTTCTGCTGTCAGCGCTGGAACATTCTGGATCTGGATCCTTGAGGTGGGGGTGGGGTGGGGGTGGGGTGGGAGCCACCAGGAGATGGATTCTGGGATCCACCCCATTTATCTGGGAGGGCACCCCATTTATCTTCAGTAAGTTGCCCCTCACCCCCTGACCTGTCTGCCCAGAGCTCTCTGTCCAGGCAAAACCAGCCAGGACCAGTTTGTGTGGCCCAGCGAGGCCCAGGTTTATACACAAACCAGTTGTTGGACGCACCTCTGACCTCCCTCCTCCCCCTCCGCCCCCTGCCCACACACCTGGCCAGGTCCCAGCGGCTCCCCGGGCATCCGCCCACCTCCCCATCCGCCCACCTCCCCATGACCGTAGCTTCACACCCTGTGTGCCAGGACCTGGGGGTTTCTCTTGGTAAAAACAGCAGCCCCGCCTCCTCCTGCCTCCCCACCCCCATCCCCATGGGGAGGCCTCTTGTTTGCTGTTCTCACCAGAAAATGAACCTCCCTCCCTCCCTGCACTGATGGAGGACAGCTCTGAGCCCTGGCAGAGGGGTGTGGGCACTTGGGAGAGGGCTGTGGGCACCCTCCCAGCAGGGAGCGGGCCCAGCCCTCAGAGACAGACCTCCTGGTGGGCGGCGTTTCCTAGAAAGAAAACCGAGCAGGTCCTTTCTGATGGCGAGTGCTGGCCGCCAGGAGGAAGGCTGACGTGCCCGGCAGGGCTTGGTGGTGCCAGGCAGGATCGGGGACAGTCACCTGGCACCCCCTGCACTCTGTGGGGGAGCCAGCCCTGCACAGGCCGGAGGGGAGCATGTCTGGGCCCAGGGACCCTTGGGGGATGCGAAGGGAGGAGGGTGAGGTCTGGCCAGAGGGGCCACGGGGCCTGTCACAGCCCACAGCCAGGAGGAGGAGTTGGGGTGTCTCCCCATGCCCTGGGGGTTTGGGGGGGTGGGAGGAGAGTGAACCAGTGGTTTTTCTGTCAAAGAAAGGAGCTCGCTGCCACCTTAGGCTCCGCCTCACCCTCCCCTTCCTCGGAATTAGCCAATTGTGCGTTAATGGGAAAACCAGCTCTGAGCCCTGACCAACCAAGTCAGAGTTCAGAGTGAGGGCAGGCAGACCTGCGGCAGGAAATGAAACTGAAAGGAAATACCCCTTATGTGTGATGTGGCCCAGGGTTCCCGCTGGAGGAGCACCCTTCCCGCAGCGGTCCATCTGCTTTGCTGGTCCAGTTCCGAGTGTTTGTCTCATTCCTGCCACATCGTTGACAGCATCCTGACAGGTGGGTGAGGCGGGTGTGGGCGAGGGGGATCCTACTGTCCAAGTGTTCTCCTCCCCCACCAATCCCCCCTTACCCCCGATCCTACCCCGCAGAAGGGCCGCCTCTCAGCCTCACCCAGCCCTGGGCTCCCCAGAAGGCCCTCCCCACAGAAAGAAGAGGAATCTATCTACGTAAAAGGCTAAGGTGCTAAGGGTCCATCCAGGTGATGACATCAGGTAGCAACGCCCGGCTTCCTCTCCCTAGCAACGACTGGCCTCCTTGCAGTGTCTTCAGCCCAGGGACACGGCTTGCTTTATAGCCAGGTGCAAACATTTCACACTTTTTAACCAAATGTCTGTGAAGCGTTTTCCCCTGCTCATCTCGTTTGATCCTCACAGAAGTCCTGGAGTAGGCAGATAGCAGACTCGGTGGAATCCTATTTTCTTCTCATTAGCCAGAAAACAAAGATTTAGAAAGCTTAGAAACTTGGTCCAACTGAAAATAAATAAGAAATGCTGGACCTTGAAAATGACTTCAGGTTTTCTCATTGCACAGGATATAGTCAAACACTGTTGCAGTTAAATATTTTACCCTTTTTTTCTCGGAACCATGAGGTAGTCAGTGTGTCTCATACTGCCTGGTCCAGCGGTCATTCTGATCGATCTGCCTTTACGGTCAATTTGCATATTACCCTCTTATTATATAGGAATAGAGGCCTAGTACATGGGTGGGGGCCAGCTGGCCAGCCCTGATGGGGGCCACAGACCTGGGTGGTGGGTCCCCACTGTGGGGGCACAGCCAGCCAGGGCAAGGAGCTGCAGGGGCTTTGCAGGCCGGCCACACCCCCATCAGGGTGGGGTTCCCACTGGGGGTGGGGCCAGCTTGGGGGAGGGGCTGCAGTGTTTGGTCTCTGGTTGTTCTGGTCATGATGCCATTATGGTTGCTGGCCTTTTATATCTATAGTTAATAAAAATCTAATATGCTAAGAGTCTGGTCAACAGGTCATCTATTCAACCAATCAAAGTGTAATATGCTAATGATATGCTAAGGCTGCTCAACCGCTTGCTATGATGTGTACTGACCAGCAGGGGGCAGATGCTCTGACCAGCAGGTTAGCTTGCTGCTGGGGTCTGGCTGATTGGGACTGAATGAGATAGGTCAGACATGCCCTGGAGCCATCCTGTGGTCCCTCCCAAGCTGGCCAACCTCCCGTGTCCCTCCCTGGCCCCAGTTGTGCACTGGTGGGGTCCCTCGGTCTGGCCTGCACCCTCTCACAATCCGGGACCCCTTGGGGGATGTTGGAGAGCTGGCTTTGGCTCAATCCTGCAGGACAGGTAGAGGGACCCCACTGGTGCACAAATTTGTGCACTGGGCCTCTAGTCCTATCTAATAAAGAGGGAATATGCTAATTGACTGCCCCACTCTCAAAGATGGCGGTGCTCACAGCCACAAGATGGTGGCGCCCAGTCCCCTCAGGCCTCCAGCTGCCCAGGGCCACCCAAGGTTCAGGTAGCCAGGTTCAGCTGAGGCTTGCGCTACCGGCAATGGCAGCAGCAGTGGTGTAATGGTGGTTCGCCTTCCCCTGATCACCAGGTTGCCTCCCCTGCCGAGGGCTCCCAGAGTGTGAGAGGGGGCAGGCTGGGCTGAGTGAGCCCCTCCAGTGCATGAATTTTCATGCACCTGGTCTTAGTATAAAAACCCAGTGGCCCTAATGCCATAATGACCAAAGACCGGTAACCAGGACGGTGTGGTAAGGTGCGGACGGGTGGGCAGGACTGCGTGCGCGGCAAGGCGCGGGTGGTTGGGCGGAAACTTGACTCTGGGCCACGTGGTGCAGTGGGACTCGGGGGAGTCCTGTGGCATGGTGATGTCTGGGGTCCCGGGTCTCATGCGATTTCTTGCGCTGGGTAACTATCCTATCTAATGAAAGATAAAAAGGGTAATTAAC
>NW_006295921.1:1187505-1189759 GCF_000327345.1 Myotis davidii
CTTTTTCAGTTAAGGATCATCTCTCTTTTAGTTTTAATATATTTTTATTGATTTCAGAGAGGACGGGAGAAGGAGAGAGAGGAAGGGAGAGGGAGAGGGAGTCATGGATCGGCTGCCTCCTGCACGCCCCCTACTGGGGATCGAGCCTGCAACCAGGGCCTGTGCCCTGACCGGGAATCGAACCCTGACCTCCTGGTTCACAGGTCGATGCTCAACCACTGAGCCACACCAGCCAGCCTGTTTGCTTATTGACGACCGGCAGCCCAGCTTTCGCGGTGACAGAGGACGTGTCACGTGACAGTGCTGTCCTCTCACCCACGGCAGAGCTGGGGTCCTCTCGGAGCAGGGGGTCCACCCTGGACACTGGGAAGAGCGAGCTTTGGTGGGAGCTGACGCGTGGGAACCCTCCCTCCCGCAGGCCGGTGAGGTGTGCGATGTACCTAACGAAGAAGGACGCCATGAGCCTGCTGTGCTCCCTCTCGGAGGCGAAGAAGATGAAGGTGGCCGTCATGCACCGGCGAACCATGGGGTTCGCTGGCACCGGGGCCTTTGTTGGGGCCGTGGTCGGGGGCCCAGCAGGAGTGGCCGTTGGTGAGTGCAGTGCCCCGTGGGGTGGGGGACAGAGGCCCTGGGTCCCCAGGGGCCTCACAGGAGCCTGTCACCCGCGTGAGGGGCTGGGGGCTGAGTCTCAGACTCGGCCTTTGTGCACAGACGTGTCCGGAGGGACACGCGTGTCTGTGTCTCAGATGTGCAGGGCGCCCTCCTGTGGCTCCTGCCTGTGGACTGGAAGGCGCCCTGCCCTGGGGGTGTGCCCTGTGTCCCCTGGGCAGGCCTGTTCCTGTCTTCACTGCAGGGTCAGGGAGGAAGCTGGGATTCCAGGCCTCTGGCTGCTCATGTTAGCTGTTCAGAGAGTATCCGGTCCCCAGTCTGTGCAGGACGCCCACAGTTGCCCACATGCCCCTGCCCCTGGTCTCACCCGGCTCCCGTTTGGGGACCAGTTTCTGCCAATGGGGGAGGTTGGTTGCTTCCCATGATCCCTTGGGGGTTGGGTTAGTTGCTCCCTTTAGTCTGGGAGCAGGAGGTTCCCGGGGGAACCCCATCACGGGCTGTGGCCTGAATCGTGGGGAGGAGCTCCCAGCGAGCCCCGAGCCGGCCTGGTGAACAGCCCAACTAACGAAATTCCTGTTCCCCAGGGAGCCTTCTCGGGGGGCTCTTAGGGTCCTTGACGTGGAGCATGGAGTTTAAGCCGGTCAGTCACATCCTCAAGGAGCTGCCGCCTCCCGAGCAGGAGAAGCTCTGCAGCCACGTCGTGGCCAAAATCGGGACCCTGCAGTGGAGGGACATCAAGCACCTGACCAAGCTGGTCATGGAAGATGAGGCCCTGCAGGAGCAGCTGCTGAAGCTGCTGGAGGGCTACCTCACCCAGGAGCTGAAGACCACCGTGCAGTGCAGCGACTAGGCTGGGGCGGGGGCACCTAACCTGGGGAGGCCTGGGGCCGGGGGGGCAGGGGGGGTAAAGCTTGTGGATGCATCACAGCCGGTGTCATAGGAGCCCCACCAGCCCACTCCGAACATTCCAGAAAGAGCTCTCAGAGACGCCCTGGGCGCAGCCCGTGGGGAGCTGGCGCTGGCAGAGGCGCCTGTGGCTGATGCGGGGACAGGTTCTGCGTCCACTCTCCTGACACGGAGGCAGAGGGCTCAGCCGCTCGGCTGTGAGGGTGACTGCTGTCCAGGTGCCCCTGGCAGGACGGGGACCCTCCGGGCCCAGGGTCTCGGGGCCTGGCCGCCGGCCCTGCTGGATTCATGCGGCCCCCGGAGAGCACCCCCTTCCCCCCTCGTCCCTTCCCAGGGGCCTCATGGGGGGAGGAGGGGGACCAAGGGCACCAGCCCAGCAGCCCAGCCTGACTCCCCCTCTGGGTCCCGCTGGTGAGGCCGCTGCTGCAGGAAGAGGGGCTCCTGGTGAAGTGGGGGGTCAGGACGACCTCGAAGAAGTGACCGCCCTCAGGTCCCCACACACTGTCCTGCCTTCAGACCCGCAGCTCCCCGTCTGCAGATCCACACGGTTTCTGAACAGCCTTCCCCTCTGATTCCTGGAAAGATCTCTGACCCGGGAGGCGTGCACACCCAACGCCAGGGACAAGGGAAGGCAGGGGGTGGGTGACTGTAAACATGGAGGGAAGCTGGGCATTTCCTGCCTGAGGCCACCTTTCCAGGCTGCTCCCACTCCCAGAGCCTCCAGGGGTTCCTGCAGGTT
>NW_006295921.1:1190620-1193478 GCF_000327345.1 Myotis davidii
TCTGGCTCCTCGAGGTGGGGGTGGGGGTGTGGGTGTGGGAGCCAGCAGGAGGTGGATCCCGGGAGGGACTCGGAACAGGGCCCTGGTCCCTGTCCAGCTGCCTGCAGACCTGGCTCCTGCCCTGATGAGCACTGCCCCGGACCTGGGACCAGGGACCAGGGACCAGGGACCAGGGACCAGGCGGGGGAGGCCTGGGGAGGGGCTGAGACCTGGAGGCCGTGGCTGGGACTGCACACCCCTTGCCCAGCACCAGGCAGGGTGAAGGGACCGGCTGCCAGGCCTCCTTGCTGGGAGGGCACCCCATGTGGCTTCAGGAAGTTACCCCTCACCCCCTGACCTGTCTGCCCAGAGCCCTCTGTCCAGGCAAAACCGGCCAGGACCAGTTTGTGTGGCCCAGCGAGGCCCAGGCTTGTACACAAACCAGTGGTTGTTGGATGCACCTCTGCCACCTCCCCGCCCCCAAACACAAACCTGGTCTGGTCCCTCTGCCCCGTGAGGAAGGCCTCGCAGTTCCTGGGAACCTCGCTCTTTAACCTCCTGCACCCGTGCCCCCCCCCACCCCCCCATGGCTCCTGTGAGCAGTAGGCTCAGCCTCTCTGCCTAGAGCCAGGCCCCACCTGCTGAGCCAGGGGCAGACTCTAGGGCACCGGTTCTCAACCTTCCTAACGCCACAACCCTTTCATACAGCTCCTCATGTTGTGGTGACCCAACCATAACATTATTTTCATGGCTACTTCATAACTGTAATGTGGCTACTGTTATGAATCGTCATGTAAATATCTGATATGCAGGATGTATTTTCATTGTTACACATTGAACATCATGAAAGCACAGTGATGAATCACAAAAACAATATGGAATTATATATGTGTTTTCCGATGGTCTTCGGCGACCCCTGTGAAAGGAGTCGTGACCCACAGGTTGAGAACCGCTGCTCTAGGGGGACATTTGAGACCTGGCTGTTTAGGCGTCTGACCGGGCCGTGTGCCACATGCAGACCTCGCTGGTGCTGGGGACAGCCCTGCTGGGACCATCACTGACCCTGCCCTGGGCGCCACCCTGGGGCCTTTAGGCTGAGCTGGGGCCCTGGGATGGAGGGAGGGGAGCTCATGGGAGGAGCTCAGAGAGCAGCGAGGGTGACACGCCAGGCAGTGACCTCGGTCCCCACAGTGAGGACCACGGCGACCCTGGCAGCAGATGGGGGTGAGACGGCGGGTCTCACACATGGATGACGTCTGTGGCTGCACCTGCTCCCGACCTCGTGGCTCAGCAGGACGGACACCAAGCGCTGAGGAGCCAGGCCAGTGTGGCTAAGTAGTTGGGCTTCAACCTATGAACTCGGAGGTTATGGTTCAATTCCCGATCAGCGCACGGGCCCGGGCTGCAGGCTGGATCTTCATTGTGGGGCGTGCAGGAGGCAGCCGATCCATGGTTCTCTCTCATCATTGATGTTTCTCTCTCTCCCCCTCTCCCTTCCTCTCTGAAATCAAAACATGTTTTTGGGAAAAAGTCGGGGGAGAGTGGCCTGGGTGGGCAGGGGGAGCTGGATGAACCAGGAAGAGGGGAGCAGGCAGGCCCTTGTCTGCACTATTTTATTTCTTTTATTTAAAAAGCACAGCAGCAAACGAGACGACATCCCGCCAGCGGATGCGGGAAGTGGGGACGTGCCCGGCCCCGTCTCTCTGTCTACATGTAAGTCCTCAGAGGCGAGCTCACAGGACCCTGTGTGGGTGCAGAGCGCTGAGCTCTCCTGGTCAGGGCGCCTGCAGGCCTGGCATGGGCACCGGCAGGGGCCTGGGCCACCTGTGCCAGGCACACTCCTGGGTCAGGCGCCAGGCAGAGGGGTGGGAATCCAGGCTGCAGCCCAGGACCGAGACCTGTGACCGCGCAGCTGAGGGGGGCCGGCCCGGGGCCGAGAAGAGCCACACCCTGTGTGACAGGACCGTGGTTTTTCTTGGTGAGAACAGCAGCCCTGCCTCCTGCCTCCCCACCCCCATCCCCCAGCTGATGGGGCGGCCTCTTCTGTTTGCTGTTCTCTTAAGAAAATGAACCTCCCTCCCTCCCTCTGTCCCTCTGTCCCTCCCTTTCTCCGCTGGGGGAGGACAGTGTTGCAGCAGGGAGCGGGACCAGTCCTCAGAAGCAGACCTCCTGGTGGGAGGCGTTTCCTACAAGGTTAACCAAGCAGGTCCTTTCTGATGGCGAGTTCTGGCCGCCAGGAGGAAGGCTGACATGCCCAGCAGGGCTGGGTGGTGCCAGGCAGGATCGGGGAGACAGTCACCTGGCACCCCCTGCACCCTGTAGGGAGCCAGCCCTGCACAGGCCGGAGGGGAGCATGTCTGGGCCCAGGGAACAGCTCGGGGACCCCCAGGGGATGAGGAGGGAGGGTCACTGGGGGTTTGGGGGGGGTGGGAGGAGAGTGAACCAGTGGTCTTTCTGTCAACGAAAGGAGCTCTCTGCCACCTTAGGCTCTGCCTTTTCTGATATGACCTTCAGACTCTCAGGGGGCTGCCACCTTAGGCTCCGCCTCACCCTCCCCTTCCTCGGAATTAGCCAATTGCCCATTAATGGGAAAACCAGCTCTGAGCCCTGACCAACCAAGTCAGAGTTCAGAGTGAGGGCAGGCAGACCTGCGGCAGGAAATGAAACTGAAAGGAAATACCCCTTGTGTGTGATGTGGCCCAGGGTTCCCGCTGGAGGAGCACCCTTCCCGCAGCCGTCCATCTGCTTTGCTGGTCCAGTTCCGAGTGTTTGTCTCATTCCTGCCACATCGTTGACAGCATCCTGACAGGTGGGTGAGGCGGGGGTGGGCGAGGGGGGGCCTGCTGTCCATGTGTTCTCCTCCCCCCCCAATCCCCCCC
>NW_006295921.1:1193980-1194188 GCF_000327345.1 Myotis davidii
ATAAACCACAGCTCACAGCTCACAGGCACAGCTCCCAGCAGGATGCGCATCACATGTGTTATCTCCCTTAATCCTCACTGAAGGTGCCCACAGCCCTCTCCCAGTGCTCAGCGCTGTCCCCCTTCAGTGCAGGGAGGGAGGGAGGAAGGTCCCAGGGAACAGCTCAGGGACCCTCGGAGGCCGTGGAGGGAGGAGGGTGAGGTCAGGT
>NW_006295921.1:1194828-1196555 GCF_000327345.1 Myotis davidii
CACAGAGGCCCTGGGTCCCCAGGGGCCTCACAGGAGCCTGTCACCCGCGTGAGGGGCTGGGGGCTGAGCCTGAGACTCGGCCTTTGTGCACAGACTTGTCCCGTGGGACACACGTGTCTGTGTCTCAGAAGTGCAGGGCGCCCTCCTGTGGCTCCTGCCTGTGGACTGGAAGGCGCCCTGCCTCGGGGTGTGCCCTGTGTCCCCTGGGCAGGCCCGTTCGTGTCTTCACTGCAGGGTCAGGAGGGAGCTGGGATTCCAGGCCTCTGGCCGCTCACGTTGGCTGTTCAGAGCGCACCCGGCCCATCCCAGTCCCCAGTCCCCGGTCCCCAGTCTGTGCAGGAGAAGCACCCACGGTCGCCCACATGCACCTGCTCCTGGTCTCACCCCCGCTCCCATCTGGGGACCAGTTTCTGCCAATGGGGCAGGGAGGTTGGGCTGGTTCCATGGTCCTTGGAGGTCGGGTGGTTGCTCCCTCTAGTCTGGGAGCAGGAGGTTCCTGGGGGACCCCACCGTGGGCTGTGACCTGTGCCAGCACAGCCAAGGGTTTGGTGAGCCTGTGGGGTGGGGCGGGCAGCGAAGGATTGAAAAAAGACAGATAAAAGAAGCTGGGTCTAGGTGGATCTTCCTGTGCCTGGCTGAGGCCACAGAGAGGGATCCAAATGACAAACTGAGCCTTTATTTTATAGCCAGAGGTAAACAAGGTAGTGGTCACCGTAGTCACAGTGTTCTTGTGAGTGTCACTTGTTTGGGCAGCACTTGCTACACCTCCCTCAGCCCATTAGCTCCCCAGATAAGATCTAGGGAGCGTCATAAGGTCAAGCCTAATTATGCTAAGAGGACTGTGACCTCTAAGCTGGGACTTGTTTGTGACTTTGCCAACAGGTCAGTCCAAGGCTTAACCCTATAGCCGTGCCCTACAATGAACAATTTCCATAATTCCTAATAGTTTTCTGGCTCTCAATTCTAATTTTCTGTACCACTTAAAAGAACTTCTTATCTTTGGGTCCTTCATCTCCTTTAACCAAGTTTGAAATGAAATTTTATTATTTGATTAAGATGTCAGCCAATGAAGAAATGTTCCTACTTTATTTAAGTGGCAGAAATCATTGATGCTGAACTTGGGGTCTTAAACATATAGTACAGTGAACAGATAACATGTTGTAGAATTGTGCATCTGAAACATATGTATTTATGTTTCAGATGTATAATTTTGTCACCCCAGTAAATTCAACAAAAAACAGAAGGAAACAAAAATAAATGAGTGACACTGAAATAAACCTTAAAATTGAAATTGCTATTAGTGATCAAACCACTCTTTAATAATGTCTGGGGAAGTTATGTATATTGTCCCATGCTAAAAATGAATCCATCTTTTAAGTGGCTCTTCGGTTATAAAGAAAAAAGCAAACATCTCATTTCTATATCAGTGAGGAGGGTGGTTAGGAAGGAAGGTCGCTTGTGTTAATCAAATGGTTCTTCTTCAGAGCTCGGCAAGAGTGGTGCGACGACCTTGGGCCTTGACCAGAGACGCTAAGTTTTGAATTCTGGCTCTACAGCTTACTGGCTGTCACCTTGGGTAATTTACTTGATGTCTGTCTAGTTTATTTTTTTCAAATATGCTTTTGTTTTAATTGAGAAAGGAAGAGAGAGGGATAGAGAGATAGAAACATTGATGAGAGAGAAACATCATCGATCGGCTGCCTCCTGCATACCCCCTACGGGGATGG
>NW_006295921.1:1204769-1208060 GCF_000327345.1 Myotis davidii
CCTGGCTCACAGGTGGATGCTCACCCCTGAGCCACACCAGCCGGCCTGTTTGCTTATTGACGACCGGCAGCCCCGCTGTCTCAGTGACAGAGGATGTGTCACGTGACGGTGCTGTCCTCTCGCCCACGGCAGAGCTGGGGTCCTCCCGGAGCAGGGGTTCCACCCTGGACACGGGGACGAGCGAGCTTTGGGTGGGAACTGACGCGTGGGAACCCTCCCTCCCGCAGATCGAAGTGGCGCAAGATGTTCTGGAAGGTGAAGGACACCACGAAGTCGTCCGAGGCGTCCCTGAGGGTGGAGGATGCCATGAAGCTGCTGAGTGACGTCTGGAATGCAGAGCAGATGAAGGCAGCCTTCAAGAACGTGAAGCAGTCCCTCCTGGTCACCGGCGCCATGATGGTACTCGGAGCCATGGTCATGGGCCCGCCAGGACTGGCCGCTGGTGAGTGCAGTGCCCCGTGGGGTGAGGGACAGAGGCCCTGGGTCCCCAGGGGCCTCACAGGAGCCTGTCACCCGCGTGAGGGGCTGGGGGCTGAGCCTGAGACTCGGCCTTTGTGCACAGACTTGTCCCGTGGGACACACGTGTCTGTGTCTCAGAAGTGCAGGGCGCCCTCCTGTGGCTCCTGCCTGTGGACTGGAAGGCGCCCTGCCTCGGGGTGTGCCCTGTGTCCCCTGGGCAGGCCCGTTTCGTGTCTTACTGCAGGGTCAGGAGGGAGCTGGGATTCCAGGCCTCTGGCCGCTCACGTTGGCTGTTCAGAGCGCACCCGGCCCATCCCAGTCCCCAGTCCCCGGTCCCCAGTCTGTGCAGGAGAAGCACCCACGGTCGCCCACATGCACCTGCTCCTGGTCTCACCCCCGCTCCCATCTGGGGACCAGTTTCTGCCAATGGGGCAGGGAGGTTGGGCTGGTTCCATGGTCCTTGGAGGTCGGGTGGTTGCTCCCTCTAGTCTGGGAGCAGGAGGTTCCTGGGGGACCCCACCGTGGGCTGTGACCTGTGCCAGCACAGCCAAGGGTTTGGTGAGCCTGTGGGGTGGGGCGGGCAGCGAAGGATTGAAAAAAGACAGATAAAAGAAGCTGGGTCTAGGTGGATCTTCCTGTGCCTGGCTGAGGCCACAGAGAGGGATCCAAATGACAAACTGAGCCTTTATTTTATAGCCAGAGGTAAACAAGGTAGTGGTCACCGTAGTCACAGTGTTCTTGTGAGTGTCACTTGTTTGGGCAGCACTTGCTGCATCTCCCACAGCCCATTAGCTGCCCAGATAGGATCTAGGGGTGTCATAAGGTCAAGCTTAATTATGCTAAGAGGGCTGTGCCCTCTAAGCTGGGACTTGTTTGTGGCTTTGCCAACAGGTCAGTCCAAGGCTTAACCCTAAAGCTGCTCCTACAGTGACCCAACCCACGGGCTGTGACCCGGACCATAGGTGATGACTCAGATCACAAACTGTGGCCCGAGCCCTGGGCCACCACCAGAATCCTGGGGAGGAGCTCCCAGGGAGCTGCAAGCTGGCACTGTGAACATCCCGACTAACCGAACCTCCTGCTCCCAGGGGGCGGCGTCGGGGGATTCTTATCATTCTGGATGTCGAGGGGGAAGTTTAAGTCCGTCCCTCAGATCCTCAAGGAGCTGTCACCTGCCAAGAAGGAGAAGCTACGCCGCCAGGTCAGGGACATCGTCAGGAACCTGGAGTGGACAGACACCGCGCAGCTGACCAAGAAGGTCATGGCCAATAAGGCCGTGCAGAAGCAGCTGCTGAAGCTGATCATAGACTATGCCATCTAGAAGCTGTGAGCCACAGTGCAGTATGGTGACTAGGCTCGGGCGGGGGCTTATCTCGGGGAGACCTGGGGGGCAGGGGCCCTGTGCTGGGTCCCGTTCTGTAAAGTGAAGGTTAACGAGAATAAAACGGGGCCGAGAGAACTCACGGTGCTGACTGGATCCCTGGCAGAGAGCCTGCGGCCCTGAGCCCCGCACAGCGCAGGGACCAGAGGACCCTGGGCCGGGGAGGGATGCAGGACGCAGCCTTAGCTCAGCCGAACCGCGAGCAGCCGCCATCGCTGACAAGTCTCCCCTCCTGTCCTCTGCGCTGCCTTTCCCTGGGAAACAGTGTGGGGAGGAGAGGGCCCCACCCTGACCCTGGGGCTGGAGGCCCCAAGCTGTGCTCAGCAGTTGCCCATGACTATCCGGGTCCTGGGTGGCTGGCAGTGGGCTGAGCCCAAGAGCCCCCCTTGGCAATGAAGACCCGGGGGCCCTACCCACATTGGGCGAGAACCAGACCTGGCCAGCCCCACTCCGTCAAACCCTGCCAGGCGTGGGGGTACAGCCTCAGCTCCCTGCGCCCGGCGCTGGGGCCGGTAGCACAGCCTCAGGTTCCCCAGCCCGGGTCCGCGCTACGCAGCCTCAGATCCCTGCTGATTGGTCGTTGCAGCAACACAGTGTGACATCTATTGGCATATTAGCCTTTTATTATTATGATGCTGATTGCTGAAGATTTGGAAAAACACAGACGAGTATATATAATAAAAAGTGCTGTGAATTCCAGCACTCAGACAACCACCATGAAACTTGATATATTTTGTGCACATCTTGCAATGCCACGTGTGTGTGTGTTTCTATCACATTTGCACCCTTGCTGTTTAGGCCACTTTGAACCGTTTCACGGATCAACACTGGGGCTGTGACTTGGAATTCTCACCCATGTGAGTGGTGGCTGTAACATTCCTTGGTGGGTGAGCTCTGGGGCTGCCTTGCAGGTCCCCCCTGACCAGAGGGCCCGTGGGTGTGGCCTGGAGGAAGTGAGCACAGGCCTGGCCAGGTCCCAGCGGCTCCCCGGGCATTCACCCACCTCCCCATGACCGTAGCTTCACACCCTGTGTGCCAGGACCTGGGGGTTTTTCTTGGTAAAAACAGCAGCCCCGCCTCCTCCTGCCTCTGCCCCGAGCTGATGGGGTGGCCTCTTCTGTTTGCTGTTCTCACCAGAAAATGAACCTCCCTCCCTCCCTCCACTGATGGAGGACAGCTCTGAGCCCTGGCAGAGGGGTGTGGGCACCCTCCCAGCAGGGAGCGGCACCAGCCCTCAGAGGCAGACCTCCTGGTGGGAGGCTTTTTCTAGAAAGAGAATCAAGCAGGTCAGTGCTGGTCGCCAGGAGGAAGGCTGACGTGCCCGGCTGGGCTGGGTGGTGCCAGGCAGGATCTGGGACAGTCACCTGGCACCCCCTGCACCCTGTGGGAGAGGCAGCCCTGCACAGGCCGGAGGGGAGCACGTTCTGGGGCCAGGGGACGGCACAGGGACC
>NW_006295921.1:1212962-1215281 GCF_000327345.1 Myotis davidii
GTCGGGGGCGGGGGAGTGAGAGTGAACCAGTGGTCTTTCTGTCAAAGAAAGGAGCTCGCTGCCACCTTAGGCTCTGCCTTTTCTGATATGACCTTCAGACTCTCAGGGGGCTGCCACCTTAGGCTCCGCCTCACCCTCCTCTTCCTCGGAATTAGCCAATTGCCCATTAATGGGAAAACCAGCTCTGAGCCCTGACCAACCAAGTCAGAGTTCAGAGTGAGGGCAGGCAGACCCGCAGCAGGAAATGAAACCAAAAGGGAATACCTGTTCCCGGTGCTGTGGCCCAGGATCCCAGCTGGAGGAGGCGGCCATCTGCTTTGCTGGTCCAGTTCCGAGTGTTTGTCTCAGTCTGACGACATGGTTGACAGCATTTCCAACAGGTGGGTGAGGGGGGTGTGGGCGAGGGGGATCCTACTGTCCAAGTGCTCATCCCAAAAAGCCTTCCCCCCACCCCACCCCACAGAGGGGCCGCCTCTCCGCCTCGCCCAGGCCCAGGCTTCCCAGAAGGCCCCCCCCACAGAAAGAACAGGAATGAGGAAAATAAACCACAGCTCACGGGCACAGCGCACAGCGGGACGCGCACTGCAAGTGTCACCTCCCTCAATCCTCACTCAAGCCACTGGGCCCCCTCCATCTCGGAGTCCCTGCCTAGGGTCCCAGCGGAGGGACCGGCAAGCCCAGCTCTGAACTACCCGCGGGCGGCTGCGGGCTGCTCTTCTCTATTCATTTATTTTTAAAAAAATATTCCCACTGATTTCTGAGAGGAAGGGAAAGGGAGAGAGAGAGAAATATCAATGATGAGAGAGAATCATGGATCGGCTGCCCCCTGCACGCCCCACACTGAGGATCGAGCCCGCGACCTGGGCCTGTGCCCTGACCTGGAATGGAACCCTGACCTCCTGGTTCAAAGGTCGACGCTCAACCCCTGAGCCACACCAGCCCGGCCTGTTTGCTTATTGACGACCGGCAGCCCCGCTGTCTCGGTGACAGTGGACTTGTCACGTGATGGTGCTGCCCTCTTGCCCACGGCAGAGCTGGGGTCCTCCCGGAGCAGGGGGTCCGCCCTGGACACTGGGAAGAGCGAGCTTTGGGTGGAAGCTGACGTGTGGGAACCCTCCCTCCAAAGGCCCATGAAACCCGAGATGCCCCTGAGGGTGGAGGAGGCCAGGAAGCCACCGGAGAAGTCCCTGTCGATGGCGGCTGTCATGAAGCTGCTGAGCTGCCTCTGGGAGTTGAAGGAGGTGAAGGTGACCATCAAGCACGCGGGGCGGGGCGCCCTGGTCACCGCCACCATGGCCATCATCGGGAGCCTGGCGGGGGGCCCAGCAGGAGTGGCCGTTGGTGAGTCCAGTGCCCCGTGGGGTGGGGGACAGAGGCTCGGGTCCCCAGGGCCTCACAGGAGCCTGTCACCCGCGTGAGGGGCTGGGGGCTGAGTCTCAGACTCGGCCTTTGTGCACAGACGTGTCCGGAGGGACACGCGTGTCTGTGTCTCAGATGTGCAGGGCGCCCTCCTGTGGCTCCTGCCTGCGGACTGGAAGGCGCCCCAGGGGGTGTGCCCTGTGTCCCCTGGGCAGGCCCGGTCCTGTCTTCATTGCAGGGTCAGGAGGGAGCTGGGATTCCAGGCCTCTGGCTGCTCACGTTAGCTGTTCAGAGAGCGCCCGGCCCCGGTCCCCAGTCCCCAGTCCCTGGTCCCCAGTCAGTTCCTGGTCCCCAGTCCCCAGTCTGTGCAGGAGAAGCGCCCACGGTCTCCCACGTGCACCTGCCCCTGGTCTCACCCCCGCTCCCGTCTGGGGACCAGTTTCTGCCAATGAGGGAGGTTGGTTGCTTCCCATGGTCCTTGGAGGTCGGGTGAGTTGCTCCCTCTAGTCTGGGAGCAGGAGGTTCCCAGGTGATCCCACCTCAGCTGTGACCTGGACCACGGGCTGTGGCCTGAATCATGGGCTGGGTCCTGAGCCCTGGGCTGCCACCTTAACCCTGTGATGAACTCCCAGCGAGCTCCGAGCCGGCGCTGTGAAACAGCCCGACTCACCAAATCTCCTGTCCCCCAGGAAGCGCTGTCGGGGGGCTCCTAGGGGCCTGGATGACGTGGGGGAAGTTTAAGTCGGTCCCTCAGATCCTCAAGGAGCTGCCGCCCGCCGAGCAGGAGAAGCTACGCAGCCGGGTCACGGCCATCGTCAAGAACCTGGAGTGGAAGGACGTCGAGCAGCTGAGCAAGCAGGTCAAGGAGAGCCCGGCCCTGCAGCAGCAGCTGTGGCTGTCACTCAAGGAATCCCTCAAAAATGTGGAGGGCACCCTGCAGTGCAGCGACTAGGCTGGGGC
>NW_006295921.1:1216738-1220037 GCF_000327345.1 Myotis davidii
AACTGGAGGGTGGATAGAACCCCTAGTGCTTCAGGAAGGACGTGGCCTTTTGTCTCAGAGACACTGCCCTCCAGCAGCCTGGGCCCAGGGTGGCCGCCTGCCTCCATCCCTTCTGTGCTGCTCCAGGGCTGGGCAGGGTGGCCCATCTGGATGGTTCTTCTCAGACAAGGTGACGGGGTTACTCACCTGGGGTGGCTCTCTGCCACTCCCAGGGGCACAGGGGTCAGAGGTCCCACACCAATGGCCGAGGGTGGATAGAACCCCTAGTGCTTCAGGAAGGACGTGGCCTTTTGTCTCAGAGACACTGCCCTCCAGCAGCCTGGGCCCAGGGTGGCCGCCTGCCTCCATCCCTTCTGTGCTGCTCCAGGGCTGGGCAGGGTGGCCCATCTGGATGGTTCTTCTCAGACAAGGTGACGGGGTTACTCACCTGGGGTGGCTCTCTGCCACTCCCAGGGGCACAGGGGTCAGAGGTCCCACACCAATGGCCCCTGAAGCCAACGTCCTCTTCAGCCAGCCTGCCTTTCCCCTGGGAAACAGTGTGGAGAAGAGAGGGCCCCTGACCCTGGGGGCTGGAGGCCCCACGTGTATTGAGCCGTCGCCCATGACAAGCCCGGTCCTGGGAGGCTGGCAGTGGCTTTGGGCCCAGAGCCGCCCTCGGGAATGAAGGTACTTACCTGGCTCCCCTCAGGCGTGCTCAGAGCCTGGGCTTATTTCCTTGTAAAAGACCTTCACTTATTTATTTTTGAAAAGGCCCCCCGAGGCTGGAACAAAATCACGTAAAAGCCTAAGAGGGCTTCCTCCTCCACTGCTCCCTGCCCCGCCCCTCTTGTCAATCAATGTCGTGAGCATCCACTGAGTTTTAAACATGATCTTTAAAAATGATTCCTTTCCTTTTATTTGTCAACTAGAGGCCTGGTGCACGAAATTCTTGCACGGGAGCGGGATGTTGGGGTGGGGGGCGTCCCTCAGCCTGGCCTGCACCCTCTCTAATCAGGGAACCCCTTGGGGCTGCTGGCACCTAACTGCTCACCTGCCTGCTGGCCTGATCCCCCTAACTGATCTCCCCTGCTGGCCTGATCCCCATAACTGCTCTCCCCTGTTGGCCTGCTCCCTCTAACTGCTTCCCCCTAACTGCTCTCCTCTGATGGTCTGATCCCCCTAACTGCTCTCCCCTGCCTGCCTGATCGCCTCTAACAGCCTCTGCCTCAGCCCTGCCACCATGGCTTTGTCTGGAAGGACATCTGGAAGGTCATCTGTAAGATGTTCAGTCTAATTAGCATATTACCTTTGTATTGGTGTAGATGCCACCTTGCCTAAAAATGCAGGTTGTTAGCAGGTTTTCCCATCATGGAAGGAGAGCCCGCAGTAGCATCCTGGGTGCTGACCAGGGCTTAAGCACTCATGCTTTATCTCAGCAGATGAGATTCCTAGAAGATGCTTGGATGTACCTTGGACATTTCTATCCATTTTGCCAAATCATCCTCCAAACATGTTGAAGCACTTTAAACTCCCACCAGCACCCGTGTGTGTGCCCTCTGTCCTGCTGTGATGCCAGTATCATTGATTTCCCCCTAGAAGCTTCCCTCGCCTCAGCCGGGACTGCTTGGCACTTGAGCCAACCTCACTGTTCAGCCCAGGACTTGATTTCCCGAGATAGAATTATGGAGGAGGAAAAACAGTTTTCCTCTACCCTTCTGAGTTCTTAGCGGAGGCCCTTGTAATGAAAGACAGATTACCAAGAGAAAAACCAAAGTTCATTAGCATGTGTACCTCGTGTATATGTGGGAGATCCCAGGGAAAATGAATAACACCCCAAAGTGGCTTAGAATCCAGATTTAAGTACCTTCTTCCTAGGGAGAGGGGACGGGAGATGTAGGCGTCTTAGAGGAGGGCACATGATTTTTAGGAAAGAGGAATGGGGGTGGGGGAGATAGTTTGTAACAGTTTGGATGTGATGTCAACTTCTAGTGTCCTGTCCTGTGACAGGGGTCAGTCTTCACTGGCTGATGGCACTTCTCCCATCGAGGGGGCCTTTTGGGGGGTCCGATTTTAGGCAGAGAAGGAGACTTCAGTGAAAACCTCTCCCTGCATTTGCTGTTTTTCAAGCATCTGCACCTCAAGATCGTCAATATAACAACACGGCATGTGTTGGGGTGGCCTGTTCTCTGACCTTCAGAATAAACCCAACCAAAGCTTGTTTCCTCTCTTAGATGATTTGCCACAGTAGCCTTATTCCCTGGAGACAGTATTCTGACCAGGCCTTCCTGGGAGTGGTCCTAACATACCCTGTGCTTGTAGAAAGGTGTGGGCCATATCCCTAAATAAATCAGGGTCAGTTTTCTCATCTTGTGGAAAGGGAGATGAAGTTATGATAGTTTATCTCCCTTTCCACAGATTTCCTGCCGGTTTGTGTCTCTGCTGCAGCCCCAGTGGCCCCAGCGCCTCTGTGGTCGTGGGGCTCGGGGCAGCTGGGTGCAGGGCCCCCCCTACGGGCTTTGTCTCTGCTCCTCTGACCCCAGCGCCAAGGCAGGGCTCAGGGCTGCTGGGTGCCGGCCCCCCTGTGCGCTGTGTCTCTGCTCCTCCATCCCGGCGGCAGTGCTGACCAAGCAGGCCCAGTGGCCCTCCACCAGAGCGTTGGGGCAGAAGGCCTGAGTCATCACCAGGCTTTGCTCCGCCGCTTGGAGCCTACATAAGCAAATTAACTGCCATTGGGTTAATTTGCATACTCTCCTGATTGGCTGGTTAGCATAGCGAAGGTACGGTCAATTTACATGTTTCTCTATGATTAGGTAAGATGCTGATCATAGACTCATGGATCAGCTGCCTCCTGCTTTTCCAAAGACTTGGAAAAACACAGACGAGTATATATACTAAAAAGTGCTACGGATTCCAGCACTCAGCCAGCCACCATGAAACGTGGTATATTTTGTGCACACCTGGTAATGCCGTGTGTGTGTGTGTGTGTGTGTGTGTGTGTGTGTGTCTGTGTTTCCATGGCGTTTGCATCCTTGCTGTTTAGGCCACTGTGAACCCTCTCACGGATGAACACTGGGGCTGTAACTCGGAATTCCGCCCACGTGTGTGGCGGCTGTAACATTCCTTGGCTCTTAGCTGCCCCCGCCCGGTGCGGCTGCCTGGGGGTAGGAGGGGGGTCCTTAGAATCCTAAATGCTGCGAGGGCATTTTTGTGTTAATATCCCCTGTATTTTGCCTCATGATAGATGGTTTTTAGGGAGGTCCCTTAAAGTGAAGCTGCTGGGTGAAGAAATGGCTGCTTAAAATATGTATTTTATTGATTTC
>NW_006295921.1:1220816-1221219 GCF_000327345.1 Myotis davidii
TCCTCTGTCCCTCCCTCCCTCTGTCCTTTCCACCCTCTCTCCCTCCACTGAGGGAGGACAGCTCTGAGCCCTGGCAGAGGGCTGTGGGCACCTGGCAGAGGGGTGTGGGCACCCTCCCAGCAGGGAGCGGCACCAGCCCTCAGAGGCAGACCTCCTGGTGGGAGGTGTTGGCTAGAAAGTGAACCGAGCAGGTCCTTTCGATGCCGAGTGCTGGCCGCCAGGAGGAAGGCTGACGTGCCGGCAGGGCTGGGTGGTGCCAGGCAGGATCAAGGACAGTCACCTGGCACCCCCTGCACCCTGTGGGAGAGGCAGCCCTGCACAGGCCGGAGGGGAGCACGTTCTGGGCCCAGGGAACAGCTCAGGGACCCTCGGGGGATGCGGAGGGAGGAGGGTGAGGTCAGGT
>NW_006295922.1:0-2391 GCF_000327345.1 Myotis davidii
GTTCACCAGACCCACCGACACAACGGAAAGTCCCATGGCCGAGAAAGTGAGGGCTCACGGGACAGAGGGTTTTATAGGGGGGGTGGAGTGAGGGCAGGAGAAGGGGCTGTGGGCCCTGCCAATTGGCCAGGCGAGAGTCAGAGTCTCATTACACAGGATATGGTCATAGTGATGGCGGGCACTTCGCTTGATTATTATTGGTAGTCCAGAGAAATCCTGGGTGTGGCTAGTAGAGGCTTCTTCCATGAAGAAGCACTAAGGCTCTGTCCCAAAATGGAGAACCCAAGGGAAGATGGAGGGCGCAGTCCTCGCAGGGCTACCGCTGCTGCCGCTCGAACACGCTGCAAGGCAGCATAGCCCTCCCATACAGCACCTGCAACCGGCCTGTGGGTGGACCGGGACTCCCGCAGTGGTGTGGCAGGTTGGCACAGGTCCAGCACACGGGGTGCAGCAGACGGAGCGGACCAGCTCCAGAAGAGCAGCAGCCACTCGGAGCAGGCCCAGCCTATGAGGCTGGTGCACTGCAGCACAGTGGCCTCTCCTGGCACTCTGCCACTGCCGCTTCCTTTCCCCCCAATCCTCACCAGGACTCACCCTTTGTTGATTTGAGGATAGACATTCTGACAGCTTTGAGGTGGTACCTCCTTGTCCTTTTGATTTGCATCTCTTGGTTGATTAATAACTCTGAGCATGTTTTCATGTGTCTCTTGGCCTTCCTTTTGTCCTCTCTGGAAAGGTATCTGTTTAGGTCCATTGCCCATTTTTGTGACTGGGTTGTTTATCTTCCTTTTATGAGTTGTATGAGTTCTCTGTAATTGTTGGAGATGAAACACTTACCAGAGAGAACATTGGCAAATATGTTTTCCCATGCAGTGGGCTTTGTTGTTGTCTTGTTGATGGTTTCTTTTGCTATGAAGAAGCTTTTTATTTTGATGCTGTCCCATTTGTTTATTTTACTTCATTTTCATTTGCCCCAGGAGCTCTGTTGGTGAAGAAGTTGCTTCAGCATTTATCTGACACTCCCTTAGTTTCATGCTTGGCCTGACTAGAGCACCATCAATGTTGTTTATTCTTTCAAAGAACCAGCTCTTGGTTTCATTGACCTTTTTTATTATTGTTTTTCATCCCTACGTCATTTATTTCTGTTGTGACCTTTATTATCTCTTTTTGTGTACTGTGGGTTTTTTTCTCTAATGGAGAGGAACTCTGAAACCAAGGACAAAACAGCATTTTTTTTACTTCAATACACATTTGTACTTTAGCAAAGCAAACATACATATCAATGGTAACGTTTGGTAAATAATAGAAGTATTTTCATGTTAGGAGGTTGCTTCAGCCATTTTTCCCACAGCAGGGTAAGAAAATGCTGATTTTCTGCCATGCCGAATATCAAAGTCCATTCGCCTTCTGTAGGACTTGTCACATGGATATGTTAACTACTTTTGGTCTTTGGGTGTATGCCATCTGCTGGGCTCAGATCCTTTTAAGACTTTTGATTCTGCTTCTACAGACTGCACAAAAACATAGAAGAACAAGAAAGAGAGACAATATTGGTTATTCTGAAAAGCATATGTAAGGAGATTCAATGAAAAGGATTGAGTTCTTTCATGTCGTTTTAAATATCGTTTCCAGGTATTTAAGGACTTAGTCCATAGGAGGCTTCTTTTTCAGTCACCGAGCCATTTATATTGAGTAGTTGCAGTTCTGTTTACCAAGCCAGCACATAAGCAGATAAGAGATAATATTAAGAGGCTTTTAGAAATACTGCAAGTCAGCCTTGATAGTCTCTAATTCAATTCTTTGCACGACGTATGACTGGTCTGAATGACTTGGTCTGAATTCATTGCAGTAAAAGCAGCTTTACGATGAGGTGATCTATCAGTAAAAACATTGACTTCTCCAGGATTAGGTTTCTGCCTATTACAACTAAGTTCCCCTGAATATTCTTTTATTTTAATTTGCTAATTTAAATCAGTCTAAAATAAGGTTCATTTCAAAACTCCCTTTGTCATTGGGTGGGGACAGTAAATGACACTAATTGGATTTCTGTTCTCAGTCTTTGAGTATATTGACATAATTTTTTTTTTAGGAAAGCGTAATTCAAATTGTTTTCTTTTTGAGGCCTAATAAATTTATTTTTAATTGCAGTTTTCTAGATATTTGAAGGGAATCTCCTTCCCTTTCTTCTTCCAGAGATATTTTTATGCCACAATTATGGCGCTTCTTTGAAAAGCCTTTTTCTTTCTTATTAATAGTGCTACAAACTTGGTTTCTTTTCCGATATACCAATCGGAGAGAGATATGCTAGCCAACAGTGTAATGCATACAAATTAAGTAAAACTATCTTTTTACTTATGATGTCTTATTAATGGTGAGATTTAATGCTTGAAT
>NW_006295923.1:0-471 GCF_000327345.1 Myotis davidii
TCCGTGATGAGAGAGAATCATGGACTGGCCGCCCCCTGCACGCCCCCTGTTGGGGGTGGAGCCCGCAACACGGGCGTGAGCCCTTCCTCTCTAAAAATCAATAAAATATATATATTTTTTTAAAAAAAATAAGGAACTGCATATCAGAAGGAAGGAGAGGTCTAAACATCGTGTGATTCATGCCGGTTCCTTGGGCAATTTTTTCTTTTTTCTTCTTTTTTTTTCCCCCAAAAAAATAGACAGAGAAGCGACGCCCGCAAGCAGCTGTGAGATTCCCTCTGTGCTCCGTTCGCCGCAGAAAACACGTATTTTTTTTGAAAAAGTGTCTCAAGGACATGGCCGTGGCCCCGGCTGGTGTGGCTCAGTGGATAGAACGTCGGCCTGTGGGCTGAGGGGTCCCGGGTTCGATTCCAGTCGAGGACACTGGGGGGGAGGGGAGTGTCCCTTAGACCGGATGGCGAGAGGGCACAG
>NW_006295924.1:0-229 GCF_000327345.1 Myotis davidii
TCTCAATGTCCCGGTAATCACTGCAAGCCCCTCAGGGAGAAAGCTGCCCTCTAGTTCTGACCTATGCCAAACAGTCCTGCTTCTCCCGTGTGAGTCTGGGTCCCTAGAGACTCACCTGGAACTGGAGCTCAGAGCCTGGACTCCCTCCTGATTGAAAACGACAACCGCGCCCTCAGCCGCTAGCCAGCTCTGCATGCACCTCCGCACCATAGTATTTTACTGCCGTACT
>NW_006295925.1:0-655 GCF_000327345.1 Myotis davidii
TTAGACAGTTTCTTACAGGTTCACAATCATTGCCCTGGAATATCATTGCGTATTTAAAGAGTTTTACCATAATTTGTCAGTTTTCTTAAAAGTATATACTAGAAACCTCAGGATACAAACCCTTTCAGTCAAAAAACACGTCACCAATTAAGCCTCAATTGTAAACATACACAGTATTCACCTCATTTAAAGCTGTATACACAAATACCCAGCTCTGCGAACAGGATTTTTAATATTTGAGAGCGCATTACTGTAAAAACGCCACCAAAAGTAGCCAGAGTTTTAAATATGATGAGTATTCTCGTCTTTTCAAAGCTTTCTGCCCGTGTTCTGGGTAAATGAACTCGGCCCTAAATATAGTAAGACTCTATTTAGTTGTATTTAGCCTGTTTCTTTCACATTCCTATTTATTTCCCGGAATTATCATTGTGAATTTTAAAAGTTTTAGCACAATTTGACCGTGTTCTTAGAAGTATATACTAGTGCCAGAGTCCATTTATTGTCTTCACTAGCTGAGTTTAGACAGAGACCCCCCAAAAGGTAGTAGTCCTTGAAAGTCTTAGTAAAGGTCAGGGCTTGACAGTCTGGGCAAATGTCAGGGCTGTGCACAGCCTAGTTAATACAGGAACCATTCAGTTAATTTAGATAATAATAG
>NW_006295926.1:0-1340 GCF_000327345.1 Myotis davidii
CATAGTTTTTTTATCCATTCATCTGCTGATGGACATTTAAGCTGTTTACAAATCTTAGTTATTGTAAATAGGGCTGCTATGAACATAGGGGTACATATATACTTTCTGACTGGTGTTTCTGATTACTTGGGATATATTCCTAGAAGTGGGATTACTGAGTCAAATGGAATCTCCATTTTTAATTTTTTTGAGGAAACTCCATATTGTTTTCAAGAGCGGCTTCACCAGTCTGCATTCCCACCAGCAGTGCATGAGTGTTCCTTTTTCTCCACAAGTGCTTGCCAGCAGTTGTCGTTCACTGATTTGTTGATGATAGCCATTCCGACAGGTGTGAGATGGTACCTCTCTCGGATGATTAGTGACTGTGAGCATGGTTTCATATGTCTCTTGGCCTTCTGTATGTCCACTTTCCAAAAGTGTTTATTTCAGTCCTTTGCCCATTTTTTTTATTGAATTGTTTATCTTCCTTTTGTTAAGTTGTATGAGCTCCCTAAAATTTTGGAGATTATATCCTTATTGGATATAATATTGGCCAATATGTTATCCAATGCGGTGGGCTTCCTTGTTATTTTGTTGATGGTTTCTTTGGCTGTGCAGAAGCTTTTTATCTTGATGTAGTCCCATTTGCTTATTTTCTCCTTAGTTTCCATTGTCCTAGGAGCTGTATAGGTAAAGATATTGCTACAACATACGTCTGATATTTTGCTGCCTATGGATTCTTCTAAAATTTTTATGGTTTCCCGTCTTACATTTAAGTCCTTTATCCATTTTGAGTTTATTTTTGTGTATGGTATAAGATGGTGATGTAGTTTCATTTTTTTGTATGTATCTGTCCAATATTCCCAACTCCATTTATTGAAGAGACTGTCTTGATTCTCTTGTATGCTCTTGCCTCCTTTGTCAAATATTAATTGAGCATAAAGGCTTAGGTCGATTTTGGGGTTCTCCGTTCTGTTCCATTGGTCTATATGTCTGTTCTTCTGCCAGTACCAGGCAGTTTTAAGAATCAGTGGCTTTGTAATATAGCTTGATATCTGGTATTGTGATCCTCCCTACTTTGTTCTTCTTTCTCAGGATTGCTGTGGCTATTTGGGGTCTTTTATTATTCCATACGAATTTTCAGAGAGTTTTTCTAGGTCTGTGAAATATGCCATTGGTATTTTAATGGGGAGTGCATTGAATCTATAGCATTCCCACCAGCAGTGCATGAGTGTTCCTTTTTCTCAGTTGTCGTTCACTCCAACTTTGTTCTTCTTTCTCAGGATTGCTGTGGTTATTCAGTGCCTTTTTTTTTATTCCAGATGAAGTTTTGAAGAGTTTGTTCTAGATCTGTAAAATAT
>NW_006295927.1:0-356 GCF_000327345.1 Myotis davidii
CCCCCACAGGATGTGCACACATCCCCTCGGATGTGCTCACATCCTTTGGAGATTGTTTGGGTGTTCTGGGTGCTGAGGGTGGACGCCTGTGAGATGACAGTGAGAGGGCGGAGTGGTGATGCCCTGTTCCCACGGAGGCCAGTGCAGCTACAAGATCACCTCTGGGGGGTTAATGCAGGGGCTGAGGCAGGAACAGGTGCAGACAGACACAGCTGGTGGGCGTAGGCGGCCCTCACTGAGGTGCCTTCGGTCAGCATTCAAGATCAAGAACCCAGAGGCAGAGAGGAACTCCGTGCTCTCAGTGAGGCAGTGGGATAGTCAGAGTGACTGTAGAGGAGGAATGTGCACTTTGGGCG
>NW_006295928.1:0-430 GCF_000327345.1 Myotis davidii
AGGTGAGTGGTTAGGAGACAGTGGTCCTGGATTTTGAGAGGGTATAGGCCGGCAGGGGGGCAGCAGTTGGGGGCAATCCTGTGGGATTGGGCCTAAACCGGCAGTCAGGCAACCCCCAAGGGGTCCCAGATTGGAGACGGTGCAGGCTGGACTGAGGGACACCGCCCCCCTGCCCCCGCACGAATTTCATGCACCGGTCACTAGTAAATTTATAATCCCTTACCACTTTGGCCTCGTGTGTTCCTCCTTCAGCAACCCTAACAGTTGCCTTACTGTCTTTGTAATTTTCATGCTTATGCAAATTCTCATGCATATTATTAAAAATTTGATTTTTGGTCAATGGTACATGCTTGGGTTGTGGGCTTGGTCTCTGGTAGGTACTGTGCAGAAGTCGTCCAATAGTGATTCTCTCTCATCATTGATGTTTCTA
>NW_006295929.1:0-323 GCF_000327345.1 Myotis davidii
CCGGCCCTTGGGCCATAGTTTGCCCACGGCTGAGCTAGGGCTTTCTTACTGCTTTTATAATATATTAGAGGCCCAGTGCACAAAAATGTGTACACTCTGGGGGGCTGGACCCTCAGCCTGGCCTGTGCCCTCATAGGGACCCCTCGGTGGATGACCACCTACTCGCTTAGGCTTGCTCTGCGGGGGATTGGGCCCAAGATGACAGTCAGACATCCCTCTGGCAGTCCGGCAGCCCTCTGGGGATGTCCACTTGCCAGCGGGGAGAAGGCCTAAACTGTAGTCGGACATCGTTAATGCTGTTGAGGAGGCAGGAGAGGCTCCCA
>NW_006295930.1:0-537 GCF_000327345.1 Myotis davidii
TATCTGCCTCTTTGATGGAGCTGGATTTACCGCTGCTCACCTATTAGTGCCCTCGGTCTCAACAACCATATTCAAACAAAACACCTTAAATGGAGGCATTAAAAAGGTCACCACAGTGAGCCATTTTGTAACTTTTGGTGCAATAAAATGGTTAAGTTATATTTGGAATATAAGATCTCTGAGCACAGCTATGTATTTTCTTCATGTATAAAACACTCTAGAATAACAGCTTACATCTGTTTGGGGTTTTAAATTTTACGTTTTGAAGAAACATCACTGTTGTGTAACTCCAAAGCAGACCTGGGGAGCTCGCTGGCTCTCTGACAGGCCGTGCGTGTGGGACTGTGGAAGCTGGACCAGTGTTTGTTTTCACTGAGCAGCCAAGTCTGCTGGCCCCCTTCCCCAGGTGGAGCACCCTTCGCTGCTGTTTCTTCGTATGCTAAACGACAAGATGCATTCAATGAGATTCTGGCGTGAAGAATATTTGAAAATTTTTCACTCGTTGGGAGTTTATTTTATAAGGGATTTAATGGCTTC
>NW_006295931.1:0-249 GCF_000327345.1 Myotis davidii
CTTTAACCTTCAGGAGTGATCACCCTGCATTTCACATTCTTCCTCTTTTTCAATCTTCACCCTAAGATATGCTTATCGATGAGAGAGAGAGAGAGAGAGAGAGAGAGAGAGAGAGAGAGAGAGATTGATTGATTGAAGTGAGAGAAAAAATTGGTTGGTTGCCTACTATATGTGCCTGGAGTGGGGATTGAACCTGAAAACTTTCAGTATATGGGCGATGCTCCAACCTACTGAGCCACACCAGCCAGG
>NW_006295932.1:0-390 GCF_000327345.1 Myotis davidii
ACTTACAGTTATAATTGGCAGTACTTTCTTTGAAGTACTTATTATATATATTTAGACACATGCTTATGACCGGGAAAGATTCCACTGTAACATGAGGTGGAAAAAAGCTATGACATTTGTATTTACAGTGTTTCTCTTGTTGATGTAAAAACATCTTAAGAGTTGTCTGTGTATATAAATACTAGAAGCCCAGTGCACGAATTTGTGCATAGTGGGGTCCTGCCAGCCTGGCTCCAACTGGGGCGGATCAGGGCAGGGCCAGCTGGGGGCAGGGGTCTAGGGTGATTGGCTGGTGGGCCCTGCCCCCAATTGGGGCAGGGGGGCCGATTGGTGGCAGGACTGGTTATGGCAGCCGTAGGCAAACTACGGCCCATTTGAAATGAATAAAAC
>NW_006295933.1:0-962 GCF_000327345.1 Myotis davidii
TATCCACTGAGCCAAACCGGTTTTGGCTAGGGCACATTTTTAATGCATATTTGAGTAGTTCTTTTTCCTTCCTTTGGATCTACCCATATGTGTGGAACAAAAGCCTCACAGAATGAAAGCGAAAAGTAGACAACCCATGCACTGAATTAGGAACATCTGCCTCTATGAGAACTTGAACGAGAGAACCAGAACATTTGCCCTTCTCCTTCCGCCTTCCACGTGCTCCCCGTCAGCCAGGGTCAGCCTGGGCCTCCAGTGGTGCTTTAAAAGGCTGACATATTCCATTCATTTCAAGGTTCTCAGCCAGGAAGTTGGGAGAGGTGGGAACTTCTGAGAAGTCCATCCTGTGGACGAAACCAATGATCTATCTGAAAAGGAATACCGCGAGGTCTGACATGCCAGTGGATGTTTTATTTGAAAGTAAAAGCTTTGGGGCAATACCAGCGCTGCATCGTATGGTGGCCAAAAGGCCAGACTCTGAATTCAGATCTGGCCTCGCCACTTTCCAGCATTATGACCTTGGGCACATCACTTACCATCTCTGCTGGTGTCCTCGCCAGTGAAATGAGGATGGTGGTGATGGCAGTATCAGAGTGTTGTCGTGAGGAATAAATGAGTTAATATGTCTAACACTCAGAGCAGTGCCTGGCACAGGTGAGCATGTTAGAGGCGTTTTTTCTCATTCTCGGCATTGTAACTATGGCCACTGTAATTACTTCTACCACGTCCTGGGCCCCCACTACACCCCGGGCTTTGACGAGATCCTGGCTTAAGTTCTAGCCACTTACCAGCTGGGTGTGCTACCTAAGTCTAAAAACATCTATTTCTAGCCCAGCCAAATTGGCTCAGTGGATCCAGCATTGGCCTGTGGACTGAAGGGTCCCAGGTTCGATTCCAGTCAGGGCCACATGCCCGGGTTTTGGGTTCCCTCCCCAGTGGGGTCATGCAGGAGGCAGCTGATC
>NW_006295934.1:0-427 GCF_000327345.1 Myotis davidii
CCATCAGGGCCATGTCCACTGCCCCCGACACCTTGCATGCTCCATGGACACTGCGCCTCTTGCCCTCCACCAGATGCCAGGTTTTCACCTTCCCTGGGCCTGGCATTCACCCACTTGGAGGATGCCTGTAGACAGCAGCCCTATTGTGGAGCCGCTCTCTGCACCCTCCCCTTTGGCCATGACCTGCGGGCCATGCCATCTGGTATTGGGATGCCGGGATATCCTTCTGCTCCACCGGCCTCTGCTCCGCCTGGGCTCGGGTAGTAACTGCCGCCACCACCACAGTCGCCGTGCAAGAGTAAAGCCGGCAGGCCAGTGGCACACAGGAGTGCACACTCCCTTACACTTCCCAGGAAACTGAAGTCCGAGGCTGAGTGTGAGTGCAGCTCCACTTTGTTCCCTCCCATGGAGCCTGTCCTATCCCTCT
>NW_006295935.1:0-339 GCF_000327345.1 Myotis davidii
CTGACAGGAGCCTGGACTGCAAAGAAGGAAGAGAAAGTGGCCAAAGGGAGCTCTTCTAATCCCCTGGCACCACTGGGGGATGGGGAAGCTGACAGGACTGGGAGAAGACCCAGCCTCAGGGGTAGCTGCAGCCCCCACCTCCAACTCTGATCTATTCCCCCGCCACCCCCACTAGGGCCGCCCACAACAATAGCACACTGGTGACCACCTGTCAGAGCCCAGGAGGCCCATGGCCCGCCACTGCCCGGCCCCCTCTAGTGGGACCAGACTCGCCTCTCCTCCCTACAACTCCAGGCCTGGGTGGAGGTAGGCCTGAGAGGCCCCCTAGGGGCAGACCCT
>NW_006295936.1:0-591 GCF_000327345.1 Myotis davidii
TCCCTGTCCTGCAGAAAGGTGACACCAAGCACACGTTAACTCTCAAACGCCTCAACACAGTGCTAGCTGCTAACAGGGGACAGGGCACAGGGAGTCCCCGACAACAACCGAAGACGCTTGCATGGAAGTTCGCAAGGCTCTCTGCAAGCAGCAGAGGAAGCAAAGGACGGAGCAAGGGGGGCGCTCTGAAGGCGTCTTTGGGGAATGACCATCAGTAGTGGAGCCCAACCACGGAAGCACAGAGGCTGAAGGAAACCCTCTGGCACAGGTCATTCTCCGCCATAACCTGTGCAGGGCAGCGTGGAGGACTGCAGTCGATGGGCAGCAAACCCATACCGCAGACACCGTCAGAGCAAGCCATCAGCCACAATCCAGAGTGCACTTTACAGACAGGACAGAAGTCAGACCACTGCACAGGGCTCTGTTACAAACAATGCTGAAGTCAGCCTGGGCTTTGCTGGAGCAGCAGTCGTCACATGCTCACCGCGGGAAAGCAATCAAACCGTTGCAGGAAAACAGCACTGACAGCCGTGAACGGTGACTCCAAACCCAGTCTGCAGGCCAGAGGCTATGATCCACGGCACTAGCAAG
>NW_006295936.1:1721-2658 GCF_000327345.1 Myotis davidii
AAAAAGACTGGAAGGATGGCACGCATACAGAGAAGGGCAGATCTGCACCCATCATGGCCAGCACACTCAGAATGTACGGAGCAGTGTGCTACACCCACTCAAGGAAATCACGGCGAATCAGCAGACAGTGCATAAAGGGGACATCTCCCATTGAATGGATCCGTGGCACCACTCTGTCGAGACTGGCACACCACAGAGTAAATTGCGCACTGTGCGCCACCGTAATGCCCTTTGGAGTTATCAGTGGCTACTGGTCTTTCATAGAAGACATGGGATCACTTGTCAATGGACTGGGAGGCACCGCAGGCAACCCAGAGGCAGTCGGCATCTTTCCAAGGCATGGGTCACCCTCAGGTGAAACTGGCCCCCCATTGCAATGTTCACGGGTGCAACGTACAGCAATGGCAGGAGTTCACAGGACCATCCAGAAAGGACTGCAACCAAACTGCAGACCACCATGGCTCTTCCTCAGGAAACCCACCTCACTTGCACACATGGTGAGCTGCAAGGCTGCTCACGGTGAATCTCTACGGCATCTGCCATCCACCTGAGAACAACAAGCACTGCAGCTCAAGAGAAGTGAGACCAACACTCTGCAAACTGTGCCACTGCTCCTCTGGAATCCAAGGACACAGCATCAGGAAGGCGAGCACTGCAGCAGGCATGGACAGTAGCACTGCGGCAGACACGCAGCACCTCCTTTGCAGGGCTTCTGCCCTCTATCCAGAGCTGCAACACCACGCGTTCTGTTTTCCGTAAATGGCTGAGCAGGCTGACATACTCCTTCCATGCGCACGCCAGCAACCACCTTGCATCCAGCATGCTGCCGCCGCCATGGAAACAGCAAGCAGCACCTTCTGCACTTCTCAGGGAAGGATGTTCCTCTTAATGCTCGAGAACGTCATACACGGGGCCTGCAATGG
The DNA here is from genome assembly GCF_000327345.1 of Myotis davidii. Taxonomy (NCBI): domain Eukaryota; kingdom Metazoa; phylum Chordata; class Mammalia; order Chiroptera; family Vespertilionidae; genus Myotis; species Myotis davidii. The sequence continues at coordinate 2,645 of NW_006295936.1, forward strand.
AATGTACAGGGCTG
>NW_006295936.1:3861-4816 GCF_000327345.1 Myotis davidii
CCCTCCCTCCCTCCCTCCCTCCAAACCTGCCTCCCTAAGAACCTCCTAACCTCCGAAACGGCATCGCTCTCCCCAGCCGTCCGTAAAGCACACATGAAGCACCGGAAGGACACAGGGAAAGCCACGTTAGGAATCAAGAGAAAGGGCAAATGCCAAGCACGCCAAAGTACCATGACAATGCGTGCCTCAGCTGTGCGCGCCCAAGCACAGAGGAAGCGCAGTCATGGCACAGCTGGCAGCAGTGCTGAAGCCCGCCGCAGTGAGCAATCACCTGAATGCATGCCTAGGAACCACACGGAGAGCAGACAGCGATCCTTGGCAGCACAGAAGCAGTAGGACACCTCAGGAAACACAGGAAAGGAAACAGCCAACAGCTGCCAGCAGGGCTCCACAATGGACACAGTCAATCTTGCAGCACACGGTGAGGGCAGGCTGCAACGAGCAAGCCTTCCAAAGAGGCAATGAATCGGTGCTGCGACCTGGGAGAAACACAGAGAGGGGCAGCACGGGAGCACACGCATGCAAGTAAGAGAGAGCTCTCCACGGCAACTCTCCACACCAGGAGACGTTCAGACAGGAAAAGTGCACGGGAAGACGTCTTCGCAGCCAAAGCAAAGGCTCACCACAGGCGCACGACACAGCAGTGCAGGGAAGGCAGGCCTGAACTAACAGCAGAAGCAGCATTCTCAAAAGCCTTTCCAGAAATAGGCTGCAGTTACAAACGTACCCACAAGATGGCAGCAGAGGATCACAAATGAGCTGGCGCTCGCTTCACAGCGCGCAGACAAGGCTTTCCGGCTCCATCCTTAGGATTGCCTCAGCAGGCACTGCAAATGGGAAGCTGCTAACTTGGAGAATAGACTCAGTGGAAACTGCTGCGATATCCAGGCGGGGAATCACCGACGAAACGCCGCAGGGAAAATCAGGGAAGACTACGTGAACCTGACCTAGGAAC
>NW_006295937.1:0-548 GCF_000327345.1 Myotis davidii
TGTCTTTGTTACCACTAAGAACAAATAGGGACAATCTAGTCAATCTGAAGAATACTAGAGGTATTTTCTGGTGCAGTGGTCCAGAAAGAGCAGTCTCTGGACTCAGGAAGGGAGGAGGGCTCTGAGAGGTGTTGGAGATATCGCCGTGCCTTTTGCAGCCTCTCACAAGCCTGGATGGCCTGGGATATGGTCTCCCCACAGGATGCTGGGATACTTCTTCACGATTCATGCATGGAGTATGTGCATGCAGTACATATGCTATCCAAATGCAGGTGGATCATAACCTGTCTGAATGTCTCAACTAGAGTTCAAGTTGATTTGCCCAGGCAGCTCTGAGCAATTGCTCTGTGAGGCTTGCATTCAGCCAGGTTAGAATCCTCTGGAACAAACTTTCCCACTGGAGAACACACAGGGAGGAAGACAAGATCCTATAAAGCTGTGTGGATGGGGAGATGCGTGGGAGAGACAGAGACCCCCAGGACATGAAGCTGTCCACATCCAAATGGAAGAAGTTATTTGTTTTACTTTTGGGAAATCCAGATAATGCT
>NW_006295938.1:0-268 GCF_000327345.1 Myotis davidii
ACTAAGGAAAAAATAAACAAATGGGTCTACATCTATATAAAAGGCTTCTGCACAGCAAAAGAAACCCATCACCAAAACGAAAAGGGAGCCCACTGTGTGGGAGAACATATTTGGCAATGATATATCTGATAAAGGGTTAATACCCAAAATATATAAGGAACTCATACAACTTAACAAAAGGAAGACAATCCAATAAAAAAAATGGGCAAAGGACCTAAATAGACACTTCTCCAAAGTGGACATACACAAGGCCAAGAGACATGAAAAA
>NW_006295938.1:284-539 GCF_000327345.1 Myotis davidii
TTAAAACATATTCAAAGTCACTAATAATCTGAGAGATGCAAATCAAAATAACAATGCAGTACTATCTCACACCTGTCAGAATGGCTATCATCAACAAATCAACAAATGGCAAGTGCTGGTGAGGATGTGGAGAAAAAGGGAACCCTCGTGCACTGCTGGTGGGAATGCAGACTGGTGCAGCCACTGTGGAGAAGAGTATGGCGTTTCCTCAAAAAATTAAGTATGGGACTCCCATTTGACCCAGTAATCCCACTT
>NW_006295939.1:0-417 GCF_000327345.1 Myotis davidii
TGAGGGGAAGATAGATGCATTTTGGTTCTTCTCTAAGCTGCCTGCAATGCTTTCTAAGCTGAGATATCAATTGAGTTCTACATAAGTAACAGCAGTTTTAGAAGACTGATGCCCTAGGTGGACCCATTCAATAATAGCGGAAGAGTCTTTATTTTGGAAGAAGACTCCAGTGGGACTATTTGCAGTATGGTTAATCTGTCTCAATAAAGGCAATTCAGGCTGTACCTGTGCTACTTGGGCTGAGGATATCGCCTATTCAAGTCTTAGAAACTTTTTTCTGGCATCATCTGTTAGTATTCTGGGTGAGTAAAGGTAAGAGTCAGCCCTAAGTATATTAAATAAATTTGTCATATCTCCTGTAGAGATTTTTAGGTAAGGTCTTAACAGTTAATGTCCCCTAATAATTTCTGAAAGTCA
>NW_006295940.1:0-3802 GCF_000327345.1 Myotis davidii
CCTTTGTAATACTTTAAGCAATAAATAAAAAAAGAATGCATTATCTGTTTTACAGAATAAAAGAGAACATACTTTAATATAATAAAGGCCATATCTATAATAATAAAAGTGTAATATGCTAATTAGACCAGACAATCAAATGACCATCCAACGTCATTCTGGACGTCCTTCCTGACAAAGCTGCGGTGGCGGGGGCTGAGGCAGAGGTGGTTATGGGAGATCAGGCAGGCAGGCGAGCAGTTTGGGGCAATAGGCAGGCAGGCAGAGTATTTAGGGGCAATCAGACAGGCAGGCAGAGTGGTTAGGGGCATCAGGCAGGGAGGCCAGTGGGTAGGGTTAGGGGTGATCAGAGGCAGGCAGGCGAGTGGGTTGGGGTGATCAGGCAGGCAGGCGAGCAATTAGGGGCAATCAGCCAGGCAGACGAGTGGTTAGGGGCAATCAGGCAGGCAGGCCGGCAAGCGGTTGGGAGCTAGCCATCCCAGATTGAGAGAGGGATGTCCGACTGCTGGTTTAGGCCCAATCCCATAGCAGTCAGACATCCCTTGAGGTGTCCTGGATTGAGCAAGGGTGCATGCCTGGCTGAGGGCCAACCCCCAATGCATGAATTTCGTGCACCAGGCCTCTAGTATAACAAGTAAAAAGCTAACATCATACTCAATGGGCAAAAACTAAACACATTTTCCTTAAGATCAGGAACTACACAGGGCTGTCTACTTTTAACCCTCTTATTCAACATAATATTGGAAGTCAGAGCCACAGCAATCATAATAAGAAACAAAAGGCATCCAAATTTTAAAGGAAGAAGTAAAACTATTTTTTGCAGATGCCATGATACTGCATATAGAGAACCTTAAGTACTCCACCAGAGTTACTAGATCTAGTAAATTAACTTGGCAAAGTAGCAGGATATAAAATTAATATTCAGAATTTGGTGGCATTTCTATACTTCAATAATAAACTTTCACAAAGAGAATCTAAAAATATTATGCCATTTACTATTGCAACAAAAATAATATGGTACCGAGTCCTTCTTTGTACCAGTTATCTCCATAATTTAAGACCCAGGCACAGAACAAGTGTCACCAGGTTTGAAGTCACAGCTGAGACTGAAGCACGAATATATCATGTTTTCCAAAGGTACAATAATTTCATTTATTAAAGCTATGCTCGTGAAACATCTAGTTAACATACCTAGTACATTTGTAATAGAGAAGATGATACTATTTTTACTCGAGAAAGTAATAACGTATGGAGACAATATGTTAATGACGGTCTACGTAAATTGGCAATTGAGACTATTCTTACGTTTGTAAAGAGGAAGATTGATGCTGTTATTGAAACCCAATTTGATAAACTTAAGAAAAATATCACTTCATTCTTTAAGAAGAAGAATCTTCATGAACCAATCTGCACTCACGGGGTTTCAGAAAAAATAATAGATGATCAGTGTCACTGTCCATCACTGACCATCAGTGTCACTGTTAGTTGTCACTTCTGAATGAACAATGTATTGTCTTTGTGGATGAATCACAACCAAACTGATTTATTGCAAACCAATCTGCACAAATGTCTTCTTTTTCACAAAAAAGTTGATAAGTGCACATGGTAAATGATTATCATTCTGAGTGAACACCATCTTACCTTCTAAGATGAATCAAAACTAAACTAATTTATTGATTTATAATAAAAATAAAATATCTCTTATTAAAAAAATAAACAATATGGTACCTAGAAATAAATTTAACTAAGGAGGTAAAAGACCTGTACTTTGAAAATTATAGGACAATGAAAAAATAGAGGAAGATACACACAAGGAGAAGCATATACCATGTTCATGGATTGGAAGAACTAACATCAGTAAAATGTCCATACTAGCCCGTCCCAGCGTGGCTCGGTTGAGCATCATCTCATGCACCGAGATGTCACCAGTTCAACTCCAGGTGAGGGCATAGGCCTAGATTTGCGCCTGATGCTAGGTAAGGGGGCATGCAGGCTCAATCCTCAGTGGGGAGCATGCAGGAGGTAGCTGATGATTTTCTCTCTCTCATCAATGTTTCTCTCTCTCTCTCTCCCTCTCCCTTCCTTTCTCTCTAAAAAACTCAAAGTATTAACATTTTTGAAAATGTATATTTTACCCAAAGAAGTTTACCGATCCAATGCTATCTTATTAAAATACCAATAGCACAATTCACAGATCTAGAACAAATATCCCAAATATTTGTATGGAACTAAATAATATAGTCTCTTCAATAGATGGTGCTGAGAAAACTGGACAGGTACATGCAAATAAAATTAAACTAGACCACCAATTTACAATATACATAAGAATAAACTCAAAATGCATAAGACTTAAATGTAAGTTGTGAAACCACAAACATCCTAGATGAAAACGTAAGCAGTAAAATCTTAGACATCACTCATAGCAATATTTTTGCTGATATGTCTCCTAGAGCAAGAGAAATGTAGAGAGCTCGCGGTGTCCCTGTGCTCAATCCCTGCGCCAGAGGCGAGCACTGCACTCCCGTAGCCACGATCCCGAGGGCACGGCCTCTTCGACACCTGGAGCCCTGGTGAAACGGCAGCATCAGCATCAGTGGAAGGAGCAGCTGCAGCCGCCTCAGCTCCGCACCCAAGTCCTTCCCATCACCCCGCGGAGAGTCTGTCCCGACCGGGGACACCCCTTTCACCCTCCATCCTCCGAAGCTGCCGGGACTGATAGACGGTCACAGGGAGGACTGAAGCAGGGAGGACCAAGGGCCGGACTGCCAGCAGTGGCAAGCACATGGTGAGCAGTGCTCTGGGGAGCCTTCTATGATTACAACTTGCACCTTTTCCTGGAACACTCTTCAAAGGATCAGCAGACATCCAATTTACTCAGATATAAACCCAGATTAATGGAGGTTTTGCAGAGCTGATTACACTTGATTTACCAAGACTGGAACAGTCGTGCATCACATGCCCCGAGTGATAACGGTGTAAAAAAAAAACTGCAAAGTTTGGATCTGTTCCTGTCTTACAAGCCAGAAAAATGGAAAATTGATATTCAAAGCAGATCCAAGCAACAGCAGCCTCCTGATCACCACACCCCTTGTCAGAGGATCAGCGGCTGCATGTGAAGCCTCCTCCCCACCAGCCAAAAGAGCAACCACAGCTGTGAAGGGCACCTACCAGAGGAGCTGCTGCCAACTGAGGAGCAGCTGCTACCACAACCATCCGAGGAGCAACCACAGCTCGAGGAGCCACTGCCACCCAGGGAGCAGCCACTAAATGACTCAACATCTAGATATGTCAGGGAGTTCAAACATGGGTAGACAAAGAAAACCCTAAAGGAAAAAAAGGAGGATTCACCAGAAAAGCAGCTAAGTGATACAGAGGCATGCAACATGACAGAAAAAGAATTCAGCACTGCATAAACTGGTTGGAAGAAAAAATCAACAACTTATGCAAGAAGCAAGAAAAAACAGATGAAATAATCAATAACATATGGAAGAAGCTAGAAGAAGCTAGAAAAAATCAACAACTTAAGTAAGACCCAAGAAGAAATGAAGAGTGATATAGCTGCAATAAAAAACACCATTGAAAGTATCAACAGTAGACTAGGAGAAGCAGAGGGCCAAATTAGTGAATTATAAGACAAGGAAGCAAAACACACCCAAACTGAACTACAATTGGAGAAAAGAATTAAAAGACACGGGGAGAGTCTAAGGGAGCTTTGGGACAACATGAAACGAAACAACATACAAATAATACGGGTGCCAGAACAACAGAAAGGAACAAGGATTAGAAAACCTATTCAAAGAAA
>NW_006295941.1:0-410 GCF_000327345.1 Myotis davidii
GCAATGAAAATAATTTTATGATTGGGTCACAATGTGAGGAACTTTATCTGGAGGGCCAGAAGGTTGAGAACCACTGCCTTCTGGGTCTCTGTATAGTAACAATCGCATCCTAAGATGGAAAGGGAATGCATCCTATCTTTATGTTGAAGAAAATCACTCCATCTCATGGCATGGAGGAGAATTTGTTGGGTCTCAATTACAACATGACAATTGACCTCTACGAAGTACTCAGTGCAAATTAGCTGCTGCACTTACACCTATAAAATGGTATAGTTTTAATTATAGCTCAGATAGTTCCACTTCTTCTTTATGAGGAACTCTCAATAAGACAGTGTTTGCTACTGCCTGTGTGTTTGATCTATTTGTTTCCTTTCAGACCCCATTCAGATGCATCTTAATGTTACAAGCCA
>NW_006295942.1:0-202 GCF_000327345.1 Myotis davidii
GCAGCAGCACACACCCAGGACTGGAGGGCAGTGTTGGTGCCTCTGTGGGCCATTGATAATGTAACATTCCCCAGACCTCTTGCTTCTCTTGGGGTCAGCAACCTTGGCACAGCACCATTGGCTCCTGCAGGCAGCCAAGGTGGAGAGAGGAGGAGCCCTCCATTCCACTCTCTCTCCCCCTCACACACTGAACCAATCCCAC
>NW_006295943.1:0-495 GCF_000327345.1 Myotis davidii
AAGAAAAAAATGAAATACAAGTTTATAGAGTCGAACTAACTTTATGGCCTTGTTCAATCACGGAGATTTCAAGTGGAAAGCAGTAATATGATGAGAATACTGCTAATGTTCAAAATTCCGGCTACTTTACTTGGCGAGTTCAGTACATAGTTCTTTCAAACACTAAGAATTCCTGTTTCTAGAGTTCAGAATTTGAGTATAAAGCTTTTAAATTATGAGAATACTGGTTATATTAACAACTGTGGTTGAATTGGTTATGGTGTTTTGAATAAAACAGCTGAAACACTCAAGTTTCTTATTTATACTTCTAAAAAAACTATCACATTCTCGTGAAACTCCTAAAGTACTCAATGATGGACGAGGGAAATTTTTAAGAACTTGTAAGAAACACATGAAATACCAGTATATAGAGCGATACCTAGCTTTACGGCCTTGTTCAATTACAGAGATTTCAGGTAGAAAGGAGTAACATGACGCGAATACTGGTAATGTTTA
>NW_006295944.1:0-292 GCF_000327345.1 Myotis davidii
TCCTTTCACATGAATCTCCATGGACACCTCAGCTCTGTGGGACTCAGATGGAGGACCTCATTTTCCAAACAGCATAGGCCACGGGCAGCGGCAGGATAGCAAAGGCAGATGAAAGCATCAGTGAGAGTAACAAAGAGGGCGGGATAGTTACTGACATTTACCATGAGTTGGTTAATAGTAAGGGATCAAGAGATATAAAGGAGGAACATTATAGGAATGATTTTTATTATCAAAGCTTCAGATACTTTGAGACATCTGTTGATTGCTGTGTCACATTCTTTGAGAATAATGG
>NW_006295945.1:0-709 GCF_000327345.1 Myotis davidii
AAAAATATCCTTGGGTGAGGATTAAAAAAAAAGCAGATATTTATGTTGGATAGATCTCTGTGAATAGACAATTATAATACTAGTGAAATTAATATGGAGCATGAAGCGATTGTGTGGATAGAGCTAAAATTTAGAGGATTAAAATGGGATTAGGCTGTCAGCTGCAACATGAGCTGTGTGAAATAGAAGCATTTCAATCTCAGGCATTTTTTATTTCTTTTCTTTTTACTTGAGGTAAGATCCTCATAATGTAAAGTTAATCCTTTAAAAGTATATAATTCAGGGGCATTTAGTACATTCACAGTGTTGTACCATCATCTCTATCTAGTTCTAAAGCATATTATTACCCACAAGAGAGTCCCCATACCTTTCAGGAGGGTATCATGCTTATTTCCACCAGTCCCTTGCAACCACTAATTTGCTTGCTTTCTCTGTGGATTTATCCATTCTGGATAATTCATATAAATGGAACCATAGAATATATAATCTTTTGTGTCTGACTTCTTTCATTTAGCATAATGTTGTCAACGTTTATGCTTAACCATATTGTAACATGCATCAGTACTTCATTTCTTTTTTTATGGATGAGTAATATTCCATTTTATGGATATACATCATTTTGGCTTTTTTCATTTTTCTGTTAATCGTATTTAAATTGTGTCCACCTTTTATCTACAAATATATGTGTTGCTATGAATATATGTGTATA
>NW_006295946.1:0-592 GCF_000327345.1 Myotis davidii
TACGTGCCCAGATTGCTTGTTTGACAAGATGTTCACAGGACACTTCTCTGCAATTCTCTGGTTCTCAGCAGTACCTCCAGATCTCTCTCCTTGTCAAGAAAATCTGAAAATGTGAGTGACAAGGATGTCCTTAAAGTTGTGTCAGATGGACCTGTCACCTTTTGGACTTAATGTCATTTATCTTTGTTCCCTTGAATACCACACACTATTCATGTGCACCCTAAATAATGGAAATTCACTGTTAGCAGTGGAAGGCGGGGAATGCCTGGGCTTTAAAAAAGAAAAATAATGCACTATGGCTTCAGATGTGAGCCAGATGGAAAGAGATTCAGTATAGGAGCAATCATGACAATGGACTTCTCTCCTGCCAGCAGCACTCTCACTTGTCCTGGGCTATAATAACCTTGGAATTTGAGGGGGAAGAGTAACTGGGCAGAAAATAGACTTACCTGGGGTGTCTGTCCTTCAACTCATACCATTGTGCTGGGTAGGAGGAGACAGGCATGTAAGGAAACTTTTGGGAAAATAACTAGTTTCACCTCCATCTATATTCCTATTCAGGAATATGCTTTGGACTAATTTGTCAATCTCT
>NW_006295947.1:0-760 GCF_000327345.1 Myotis davidii
AGGGCTAACCTGGGCATAGTCAGGCAACATCCAGTGAGGGCTGCCACCTCCAGGAAATTAGATCACTGCGTTGCCTACAAACCACCTATCCCATTTCATAATGCCTCCCTCCAGAATCCTGCATCTACCACACATTTTGTTTGCGAGAGACTATGGCAACCCTTGGCAGACAGGTGACTGAGGCAGGTTTGGAGTGAAAGGCTGCCATGGCCAAATCTCTCAGTGTGGAACTTAACCCCTGAAACGTCACCTCTAATTGGCTTTCCCCTTGTCATTGCAATCCTCACTTGGTTCTATGCATCATCTTCCCTTAGACACCACTTACAAGGATGCCCAAAGCTACCATCCCCTGGCCCAAAGCCTCCATTACTCCAATTCCTAGCAAGGAGTCCCTTAAGTAGCCTCTGTCCTATTGCATACGTCCTGCCTTTGTCTGGGGGGTTATGTCACAACATGAAAGGTGACAGAGCAGTGAACAAGACACTGACTGTGTGGCCCATGTAGTGGCTCAGGCACTCTAGCACTGCTGAGGGATGGCACACAGGAGAGCCTGTCACTGTGCACTGAAATGGAAAGGGACTCTCTCTGGGTGGCAGGGAAAGCTCGCCACCCCTCACCTGAGGATCTCGTCCAGGCGGCCTCTGGGGATGGAGACATCATCCAAATTGAGCCACTGGAGGTGGGGCAGGCTGAGGAAATGAGAGGTGACCAGGCGAACACACTGCTTCTCCTGCTCCAAGGTGGTGTGAGAAGACGTGAA
>NW_006295948.1:0-583 GCF_000327345.1 Myotis davidii
CTGCCCCAATTCCCCACCTTGCTACAGCCTGAGATTCTTGGCCCTGTGCTTAACTCATACCGAGACGGGACCTCCAGATGCCTGGACGAGCAGGAGAATAAGGGGCTCAACTGGTGGTGGGGAAGAAAATCAGGGAGTCCTCTACATCACCTCTCCGGAGATTCACTATGACTTGTCAGTGGTTGGGGTGCACAGACTCAGAGAGAAATACACAGATAACAGGAGCACAGAAACATGCAGGTAGAGAACACCCCCAGCCTCTTCTGGGCACTAAGGTGCCAGACTTAGGTCCAGGCTCACATAGACCCACACTGTAGACATAGGCAATACCTTGAGGGGAACAGACACAGAGAGAGAGAGAGAGAGAGAGAGAGAGATGTGAGAGAGACATCGAGCCCCAATCAGGGTTGGGGATCAAAGCTGCACCCCAAGTATGTGTCCTTGACCGGCATCAAACCTGTGACCCTTTGGTGTCGGGGACCGGCGCGCTAACCACGGAGCAGCACTGGCCAGGGCTGTTGTATTCTTTCAGGGCTGTGGCCTGTGTGTCCCTGGAGTAGCACCCCCCCCCCTCCGCCCACTT
>NW_006295948.1:933-4378 GCF_000327345.1 Myotis davidii
GTTCCCTGCCTGGTCTGTGATGGTGTTCGCATGTGTTGACTTGTTTGGTAAAAAAAACACACAAATATATTGATCAGAGAGAAAGAGAGAGAATAGGGAGAGGGAAACACCCATTTTGTGTTCCACTATTTTTATACATTGTTTGATTCTTTTTTAAATATAAGCTTTATTTTAAATTTAAAGAAAAACTGAAAACGAGTATGTTTTTACAAATTTTACCAACATTGAAAATGTAATTTGGGAATGTTGAACATTAATTCTCAATTCAAAATAATGACATGTCTTGGTGTTGGCTAATGTAAAGTTTATTTAAACCTAGTACTTTATATAAGCTTAACCATTTCATCCTTCCTAAAATTCAGTGATTATGATTCACATTATAAGGTTAAAGCAGTCTTCTATATAATAACTTTTTGAAATACAATATATTTACACAAGCGAGGAAATGGTAAAAACCTGTAAAAACCACATGGGACTTGCCGAAAAGGCTGCCTTACTTTCAGAGGGAGCATTTCGCCGCAGCACACACACACGCGTGATCAAACAGACTCCCTCACATTCTCTTACACCGCAAGCTGCGTGGCTATAAATGCCGCTCTAGCATGTATGAACTGAAAATAACATATGTTTTAAAAGGTCCTTGAAGACACAGGAGAGTGAAATGAGCCTGCGCTGAGAGCAGCACCACACAGGCTGTTAGGACGACTGGCCTAGTTGCCAGCCCAGCTGGCTACGCCCCTAGGGAATCAGGCCCCGCCCCATGGGAACAGGCCCCACCCCAGGGAAGCAGGCCCCTCCCTCAGAAAACGGTGGGGGCCCTCAGAAAGCGGCGGAGGCGGGCCCAGAAAAACTGATGGTCTTGCTGATGATCTCCACGGCCTCCTGGACCTCGTCCTCCTTGATGACCAGCGGAGGCGGAACCTGATGATGTCACCGTGGGTGGACTTGGCCAGAAGTCCATTATCTTGAAGGCGCAGGCGCACCTTCCAAGCATTAGAATCTTTGGTTTCCTGGGTGACGATGGCATTCAGCAGCCCCTTCTCACGCACGGTGGTCACGATGTCGGAGGGCAGCTTCCTGAGCTCGTTCTCTTCTTCCAAAACCTCGCAGGCGGCATTGGCCCCACAGCTCCCCAGGGGGTTGCCCCCGTACATGGAGCCGGGCTCCCGGGCTGGATGGTCAGCATGATCTCGTGGTCACACAGCATCGCCCACACGGGGTACAGGCCACTGGAATGGGCCTTGCCCAGGAGGACGAGGTCAGGCCTTACGTTTTCATGGCCGACCACCACCATCGGCCAGTCCTGGCCAGTCCCGTCTGGGCCTCATCCTATAAACAGGACCTGGTGCCTAGGGCAGAGCTTGCGCACACCCCTCAGGCAGCCTGGGTCAGGACATTGAAGCCCACCTCGCCCTGAATGGGTTCGACCATGAACGCGGCAACTTTTGGATCCTGAAGAGCACGCTCGAGAGCAGGCAGGTCGTTGTAGGGAATGATCTCGAACCCCGGCATAAGGGGGACAAAGCCGTCGTCGCTGCTGGGGTCCATGGAGCTCAAGATGGCACACAGAGCCCTGCCCCAAGTTTCCAGCTGCGAAGACGATATTGGCTTTGTCCTTGGGGATGCCCTTCACGGTGCAGCCCCACCGCTTCGCTAGTTTGCAAGCGGTCTCCCCGGCCCCCATCCTGTGCTCATGGGGAGAACCTGGTGGTAGTTGAAGAGCTTCGTGACGTTCTCCTCGTCCTCGCCCTGCACGTTGTTGTAAGAGGCCCTCAAGGTTGGCATCAACTTCTCTGCCTGGCTCTTCAGTGCGTCCATGATCTTGGGGTGGCAATGCCCTTGGTTGACGGGGCTGTGCGCACTCAGGAAATCAAAGCATTTCCTGCCTTCCACATCCCACAGGGAAATACCTGTCCCTCTCTCCAGGGTGAGCAGTAAGGGGTGGTAAAGGGTGTCCCAAAATTCACGCAAGATTTGAATTTTGCATGAGCATTAACAACAACAAAAAATAAAAGCCTAATTTTACTTGGTTTATTGAATCAGATTCTAATATCTGTTACCCTGTGATTTCAATCCCTTCAATTTGATAAGCATTACCAAGTACCAATTATGGCCCAGGAACAGGGACAATGAAGACCAATGAAGACCACAGCTTTCGTATGTGCCAGCAAAGCTGTGGAGGCCATTTACCCGATGTGCTATTCCATACATAACCCTATACTGTATAGTTTATGAATCAATAAAAAATTTACAATTTTTAATTATAAACCTGTGTTTTCTATCAAAATTGCTTCTTGCGTGAATTTTGGGACACGCTTTAGTTGTGAGCGCCATACTTGGCTTCCCGTTCAAAATCGTCATCAGACGATAGAGGGCCTTGGACTGTCTTCTTAGTCGCCACTAGATGTAGCAGAAGCCACTGGCGTGTGGGCGCCCGGGGAAAGCCCCACCACAGTCTGTAGACAAGTTAGCTTGGAAAGCATTGTGTCCGTGGAGCAGGAATCCCACCGACCAGCTACCTTCTTCCCGCAGTTCAGATGGAAATGCAGATTGCTCAGCCTGGATCCACGTATGATCTGCTGGGTCCAATAATCCCTCATGGCGCCTCCGGCTCCAGAACCAGCTGCTACGTCTCGGTGGCAGCACATTGTTTGATTCTTGCATGGAGCCTGACTGAGGATGGAACCCACAACCTTGGCACTATTGAGATGATGCTTTAATCAATTGAGCTCTCTGGCCAGGGAGAAACTTATCGGGGGTTTTTAGTAAAATAAGTCACTAATGTATCTGAGAATAGATATACCAGAACCAATGGGATGAGAGATAGTGATGAAAGGCAATGGCGATTCTCGGGTCACGCATCCCGAAACCAGAGAGGAGGGAGCCTGATTCTGCTTTGTGTCACCTGACAACTGCCCTCTCATAATCCAGGACCCCTCAGCAGATATCGGAGCTGGTTTCGGCCCGATTCCACTCAGCAGATGTCGGAGAGCTGGTTTTGGCCCAATCCCCACAGGCCAGGACGAGGGGCCTCACCTGCCAGAGGGATCCCACTCACTCCACAGACACCCTTGAAGCCAAGGCGCTGCCCCAGGTGTGGCCTAATGGGGAAGGGCTGGGGGAGGTTGGTACTAGGGTGTGTGGGACCCGTCTCAGCCAGTCCCACCCCACTTATCACTTTCTAATTAATTTCCTTTCAATGTGCACAAGTCCATATACCCAATCACTAGTGAAATAGAATGATGTACTACTGAAATATGTTATATCCATGTTCAATGCCATCATTTTGGCACTTTGAATGTGGTGATGATATTTACACCAGGGAAATTTTCAACTACTACAAACCTAGACTTCAATGTATCATTAAATGCTTAAACCTAAAGAACACTGGTGGAGAATTAACAATGCAGATTAAATGTATAAGTGTATGGTACAAGTGGGCTAT
>NW_006295948.1:4524-6964 GCF_000327345.1 Myotis davidii
ATAAAGTATCTTTAAAAGTGAACAAAAAATCCTGAGCAGACATTTTAACGAAGAAGATAAAGACAGTGAAAGAAATGCATGAAGAAATGATCACCATCAAACATGTTTACAGAAATGGAGTTAAAACAAAAGAGAGTGAACAGTACACTCATAAGTGATTGACCATTTTAGGTCACAGTTCCATATGTTGAAATGTACCACATTCACTGACACTGAAACAGTTTGATAAGTACAACATACACCTGTAGAAAGAATGGAATACAGTATTCCAAGCTGTTTTATTTATAAAACAACAAAAGTAGAAATAACTGAAATCATAGGCAGCTCAATAGTAAAAGTGGTTATCCATAGAATACAATATTTTCTAGAAATAAAAAATTCACAATTAATATAAACGTTAGTGTTAAATCTCAAACTATCTGTGTAGCATGAAGGAAGCCAGTGTTTGTTAAAGAGAATTCACCTATAGTGCCAACAAAATTATGAAAAATGTGAACTACTCTATTGTAAAGGAAGTTAAATCAATGTCTGCATGGAGAGTTGGGGAAGCAGAAATATTACAAAATGACTGGAGGTAAATACAGAGTGTGGCAAATTTAGGTTTAGAGTAGTGTTGAAAATAATGCACTAATAAATAACAACACAAATATAAAAACACCTTTAAAAAGATCATAAACCAGAGCAGAGGAGGGCACAGAGTTTGCAGGTTGGTGAATAAGAAACCCCCAAAATTTATCAAAGCATAATGTGAGTACCACTATGTCCCTGAAAGAGGTAGCACTTCTTAGCTGAGAACAGGTGCTCTGGATGAATCCTGGGTCAGGTCAATTTTCTAGTCATAGAGAAATGAATGAAGATACTGCCAAGAGCTTGGAGGAATCATAATTACCTCAAGAAGAAGTGAGAACACAGAATACATTCCCCTGAGCACCCAGAGAATGTGACTGATGCACACTCCTCAGGTGAGCCAGGTGTTAGCTGTGAAATTTCTTCAGCGATAAACACTCACAGTGACATCATTTGGATTGTAGGTCTGGGCATGTTAGCAAGTACAATGTAGTTCCTTCAAGTCTCACTTGTACCTCAAATTTATAACAAATCTAGCAGAGTGTATGTTCTCATTAAAGGGGTTTACATTCATGTAAATGGGTCCCCTAGAGCCCCTTAAGTGTTCTTATTCTTAGTGAGAAAAATAAAACATTCCCTGCACATTTACATCTTTTCTCCAGTGTGAAATTTCAGGTGTCTAACCAGGTTATGGTTGTAGCTAAAAGAAATCCCACACTCACTATACTCACCAATGTGAACTCTCTTGTGTTCACTGGGGATAGAAATTTCACTAAAGGATTTCCCACATTCACTACACTCATATGGCTTTTATCCAGTGTGAATTCTGTGGTGTTTAGTGAGGTGAGACCTTTGGCGAAAGGATATCCCACATTCACTACACTCATATGGCTTTTCTCCAGTGTGAACTCTGTAGTGTATAGTGAGTTCAGCCTTTACAGTGAAATGCTTCCCACATTCACTACACTCATGTGGCTTTTCTCCAGTGTGAACTCTGTGGTGTTTAGTAAGGGCAGTCCTTTCTCTGAAATGCTTCCCACATTCACTACACTCATATGGCTTTTCTCCAGTGTGAACTCTTTGGTGTATAGTGAGGTGAGATATTTGACGAAAGGATGTCCCACATTCACTACACTCATATGGCTTTTCTCCAGTGTGAACTCTGTGGTGTCTAGTGAGGTCAGCCCTTTCACTGAAATGCTTCCCACATTCACTACACTCATATGGCTTTTCTCCAGTGTGAACTTTGTGGTGTTTAGTGAAGTCAGACCTGTGACTGAAGGACTTCCCACAGTCACTACACTCATACCACTTTTCTCTAATGTGAACTCTGTTATGTTTAATAAGAGCAGTTTTTTCACTGAAGACCTTCCCACAATTAGTACACTCATAGGGCTTTTCTCCAGTGTGAACTCTCCCATGTGGAGGGTGTTTAAGCATTTGTCTACACGCTTCCCCACATTTATTATACTCATAAATCATATCTCCAGAGCAGAGACCTTTCTGATAAGCAACTTTCTGTTTCTGGCTGTCACCTCTTTCACATTCAACCCACTGCTGATGTCTTTTTCCACTGAGACATTCCTGTGAAATCTCATTGTTACTGTGTGGCTCCATAGTGTTAAGAGTGGCCTGGTGCTGGAGAAGCCCTACGATGGCTGAGGAGGCTTCCCCAACCTCCGTCCTAGCTGCAGGCACCCCAGATAAGTAGAAGCAGCAACTCCTCACAAGCGAGGCACTCTCCATATCTTCTTTCCAGGGCTTCTCTCCACTGGCATCCTTCTGTTGCTGGTGAGGGTTTGCACTGAAACACAGGTCTCTCACACACGCATCACTTAAGAACACATTCTTGTCAAAGTAAACCACTTTTAAC
>NW_006295948.1:7746-8339 GCF_000327345.1 Myotis davidii
AGGTTATTATGACCACCCTATCAGTACAATGAAATGAATTAGTTATGCAAATAGTAATAATAATAATACAACCTTGAGAGTATTTGCTTAGGAAGTTTTCAATATTCAGTATTTTGGAAGTGTCAATGAAGTACTGATGGGGTGGTCATAATAATCTGGCCACTCAGTGTATGCGCTCCTTATAACACTTGCATAGGTCCATCTGTAGAATACTGCAGAAAGAGATGTGCAAAGGAATAGGTGATATAAAAGGGACAAAAAGGCAAAGATAGACAAAGCTAGAAAGTCATTGATGAAATGAGAAGCCAGCAAAGTGTCAAATATGGAAAAGGAAATGTATAAATGAGGGGTGGCCACTGGAACTTGCACCAAACATCATTAGACAGGAGCAGGTTCCTGGTACAATCTGAACACCATCCTTATGTCATACCTCCCCCAAGTTGCCACACAGCCAGGCCAGGGTTCCTCTAGGACCATCCTGTATGTTCACCCTGCAGAAACCCAAGGTTCCCCTTGCACCCCCTTCTCTAGAAATATGTACAAACTAAATATTCCAAGTATCAATGAAAGACAACAGAGGTGAGCAGCAATCA
>NW_006295948.1:8512-9232 GCF_000327345.1 Myotis davidii
AAGGTCCGTATCTACAGGAAAGGTGCAGAAGTGGAGGCCATGGATCTGGATATAGTCACCCTCCTGGGAGAGGAAGAGCAGGTGGGACAATTAAGCTGACTGTAAGACTGCTGACACCCAGACACTTCCTGCAGTTTCTGAGGCAACTGGTGTTAGGGAAGTTTGTGGAGTCTATTGCTCAGGGCTCTCTGAGAGCTCAACACTGGCAGCCACAGCCCATTTCACAGACAGTGGGGGAAATTAGCAGAGACCATGGTCTGGCTTTGAGAGAGAGAGTGCTATGTCTGGAGAATAAATAGAGTGGGCATTACTTCAGGACACTAGGAGAAATGAAGGTCTTACCTATGAATGATACAAGTGAAAACACTTCCAGCATCACATCACAGTACAGATGTCTCTGAGCCTCATCAAGGATCTCCCACTCCTCCTGAGAGAAGGCAATGGCCACGTCCTCAAAGTTCATGTCCTGTCGTAATGAGGACAGTACATCCCATGATAAGATTCTCTCTTGAGATGCCAAGTTTGTCACACTCCCCACCCTGCACATCCATCTGCTTCCTCTACTCCCCACATCAGGGAATACAGCAGGCCTTAGTCCCATCAAAGTCAATCTCTCCTTATAGTCCTACTAGAGGCCGAGTGTACAAAAATTTGTGCACTTGGGGTCGGGGGGGGAGTCCCTCAGCCCAGCCTATGCCCTCTTGCAGTCTGGGACCCCTT
>NW_006295948.1:9429-12803 GCF_000327345.1 Myotis davidii
CAGCCTGGCTTGTGGCGGAGCAGAGCTCCCCCTGTGGGAGTGTACTGACCTCCAGGGGGCAGCTCCTGCATTGAGCATCTGCCACCTGGTGGTCAGTGTGTATCATAGTGACCAGTCTTTCCCAGTCGTTCTGCTGTTAGGGTCAGTTTGCATATTACCCTTTTATTATATAGGATAGAGGCCTGGTGTATGTGTAGGGGCTGGCTGATTTGCCCTGAAGGGTGACCCGGATCAAGGTGGGGGTCCCACTGGGGTGCCTGGTCAGCCTGGGTGAGGGGCTGATGGGTGTTTGCAGGCTGGTCACACCCCCTTCAGGGTGGAAGTCCCCACTGGGGTGCCTGGCCAGCCTGGGTGAGGGGCTGATGGCTGTTTGCAGACTGGTTAAGCCCCCACCTCCTCAGTGTGGACCTTCACCCCATGGAGGTTTGGCTAGCCTGGGTGAGGGGCTGATGGCTGTTTTTAGGCTGGCCACACCCCATTTAGGGTGGGGAGTCCCACTGGGGTGCCTGACCAGTCTGGGTGAGGGGCTGAGGGCTGTTTCAGGCTGGCCAAGACCCACGGTGACGGAAGCTCCCAGCCCCTCCTTCTTTTCTTTTTTAATTCTGGGATTTATTTACCTTCTATAATTGAAACTTTGTGCTTTGAGTGGAGCTCAGAGCCCATCGTGGCAAGCAGGAAGCTTGGCTTCCTCCATCATTGGGGCAACCAAGCCTCCTGCTTGCTCCAGTTCCGTGGCTGCTGGCCGCCATCTTGTGTGGTTAATTTGCATATAGTCGCTCTGACTGGCTGGTGGATGTGGCTTAAGGCATAGCGAAGGTACAGGCAACTTGCATGTTTGTCTTTTATTAGTGTAGATTGATGCTGTGTCTCTCACAACAATAAAGGCAGATGAGCACTTATAACATACCTGTGCTCTGGGCCTCAAATGAGAGTCAGACTGCCCCTTTTCAATAACAGTGGCTGTCAGTAACATAGAGTAGGACAAGATGTTGCACATAAAGGGAGTGTGAGTGACTTGACACTGGTCTTGTCACGCAATAGTCTTGTCAGGCAATACCCATGTTGTCCTCCAAATTGTCCCTCAAAGACACCAAAATAGTAATGCACATTACACTTCCGACTCCAATCCCAGTTTGCTGAGGCCATCACTTTGCATTACCTGCTGCCCATAGTTCTTTGATCCACACTTGTCTCACAGCTTCATTCCCAGACGCACATCTTTACTAATGACATCAATAAGCCATCACAAGGACAGGTTATTTTCTAACTAGCTTATTTTCTAAAATTCTAGTTCGCCACCTCTGTAAAATATTTTCCTCAACCTTCTCTGTTCTCCCTTCCCCATGCTGGTGGAGATTTTCAAGTGCAGGTGACACTGATGTATGCTATCTCATTCCTATTGTTCACTGGGTCAGCCCTCAACTAGAAATGACAGGTGGGCACATATATGTCACCTAAGTTCTGGACCTCGCATGTAGCACCACAACAACCCATCTTGTTAGGAATTATCCTAAAATTTCCCATATCATATCATGAAGACACCATCAGAAATGGACTCCCTTTTCATTCACTCATCTCTCAATGTTAGTGCCCAGCTGCTCTGGTTTTAGTCCCAGGACCACACTGATGTCATCATGCCCTGTGGGTGACTATGCAGCTCGGCCCGGATTACCCACCTGCTACACTGACATAAAGGGCACCTCCCATACTGTTCTTTGGATCATCCATTGCATGCTCTGCCCTCAAGAGAACCATGGCTGCTAGTCACCACAGGTCCCTGGGCTGTGCTGGTGTTCACATGTGTGTGGACTGACTAGTTGATTAAAACACATATATTGATCTGAGAGAGAGAAATAGGGAGATATATATATATATATATATTAGTTATGCAAATAATAACAATAATAAGAATAAAACCTTGAGAGGATTTTCTTAGAAAGTTTTCAATATTCAGTATTTTTGGAAGTGTCAATGAAGTACTGATGGGGTGGACTTAATAATCTGGCCACTCAGTATATATACATATACATACATACATATATATATATATATAGAGAGAGAGAGAGAGAGAGAGAGAGAATTTTTTTCCATTAATTTTATATATTCTTTGATTAACTCTTGTAATTGATCTCACCAGGGGTGGAATTTGCAACATTCCATTATTGAAATTGTTCTCTGACCCACTTAGCTGTTTGACCTCGGTCAGACATATGTGACATTTTAAGTAAAACAACCCAATAATGTACCTGAGAATAGATAGATACAAAACCCATCATGCTGACAGATAGTGGTGGAAAGCTAGAATAGGATTCATGGGATTTCATAAGTGTCTTTTTTACAAGAAAATATTTAAAGTGAGCTATTTCAATGTCAGACTTTATGACTGCATCAACTATTTCATAGGCCGAGAATGAAGCACTGATAAGGGCAGGAGGAACTTAGTATCAACGATGCAGGCATGCAGGGAAAACCAAATGGATATATATTTTTTTAATGTCCATTTTAAATCAATTCTACTTAAATCAGTTTTTAAACAAGTTTAAACTTGATGTTTCCCAGTAATTTTACTGTTTTATTATGAAAATTTTTGAACATAATTGGTGCTACTGTATCAGCATATTGGAAATAAAAAATATAATGATATACTACTGAAATATCTTATCATGTCCATGTTCAGAGCCATCATTTTGGCCGTTTGAACCTCAAAATGATGAGAGTATTTACACAAGGGATAGTAATAAAGATTACAATCCTAGACTTCACTTGAATTTTGAATGCTTAGACTTAAATAAGAATGGTGGAGAATGTTACCAATACAGGTTAAACCTGTGAGAGTATGATATAAGTGGGCTTAAATTATACCTAGGAAAAATATGGGGGAAAATTTTCCATTCCAATATTCAAAACCTACGGTTCCATATACATAGCAAAAAAGTTACTTGAGTCACTGAGGTATGAGTGAACTTCGAATATTTCTTAAATTGTGCACTGTCCTCCTTTTGGTTAAATAATAAATTCACACACACACATATTAGAGGCCTGGTGCATGAAATTCTAGCACTAGGGAGAGGGTGGTCCCTCAGCTTGGCCTGAGCCCTCTCACAGTCTGGGAGCCCTTGGGAGATGTCCGACTGACAGCTTAGGCCGGCTCCCCAAGGGGAGCCACGGAGGTGGGTGAGGCTTCCGCCACCTCCAGTGCACTTGCCAGCTGTGAGCCCAGCTTCTGGCTGAGCGGCGCTCTCCTGTGGCAGCGCACTGACAACCAGGGTGCAGCTCCTGCATTGAGTGTCTGTACCCTAGTTGTCAGTGCACATCATAGTGACCAGTTGTTCTGCTGTTCGGTCTCTTTGCGTATTAGCCTTTATATATATATA
>NW_006295948.1:13394-14330 GCF_000327345.1 Myotis davidii
TAAATTCATTTTAAAAATCGTTAAAATATTTTGAGCAGACATTTTAACAAATATGATAAAGACAATGTGAATATATGTATGAAACAAATGCTCACCATCAATAATAGTTAGGTAAATGAAAGTAAAACAAAGGTGAGGTAAGCCTATACTCATTTATTGGGCTAGTATTTAAAAAAATTTACCATCATATGTGCTGGCAGAGTTTCAGCAAAACAGGAATTTTCATTACTGTGGGTGGGTGGGAAGGAAATAAGCATTTTAGATCACAGTTCCACATATCTTACAATGTAAAACATTCACCTACACAACAACAGTTTGATCAGTAAAACATACATCTAGATAATGAACTGAACACAATATGCCCAGCAGATTTACCTATAATACCCAAACCTGGAAATAACCAAAATCATAGACACATAAAGTAGTAATTCACAGTACACAATTTGTGTTGAATCTCAAAATAACTATGTAGGGTGAAGGAAACCAATATTTGTTAAAGAGCACACACCTTCTAGTGCCTATAAAATTATGAAAAATATGCACTACTGTGTTGTAATGGAAGAAAAATCAATGCCTACTTGTAGGACTGGGGAAGGTAGAGAGAGAGTTTGTAAAAGGGCAGAAGGTAAATATAGGGTATGCCAAAAGTAGGACTAGAGTTGTTGGTATGGGAAGTAATACAATAATTAACAAATAATAATACAAGAATTTACTCTGCCCTGGTTAGTGTTACTCACTCAGTTAGGCATCATCCCCTAGATTTCAAGGTCACTACAACAGGTCAGGGTCACTACAACAGGTAAGGGCACTAGAACATGTCTTCCTCAAACCCCAGTAGGGGGCATGCAAAAGGCATCAGATTAACATATGTCTCTGATATAGATGTTTCTCTCTCCCCCCTTCCTTCCCATTCTCCCTAAAAACATCAATAAAAGC
>NW_006295948.1:15326-17308 GCF_000327345.1 Myotis davidii
ATGGCAGGACAAAGTGAGAAGCACAATGTCCCTGAAAGGCGTAGCACATCTTAGGATTGTGGTCTGGGGGAAACAATGGTTAGGTCCATTCCTTAGTCAGAGACAAAGGAGTGAAGATCCTAAGAGCTCGGAGTACTCATCATTTCCTCAAACATAAGTAAGAATACAGAATTCATTTTTTTCTGAGCACACAGGACTTCCCACAATCAGTATACACATATAGCTTTTCTCTAGTGTGAACTCTTCTGTGGATAAGGAGGTGATTGTTGCAGGTAAAAGATTTCCCATATTCACTACACTCATAAGGTTTTGCAGCACTGTGAACTCTCTAGTATTGAGTGAAGTTACTGTGTTGTCTAAAGGACTTCCCACAATCACTACACTCATGTAGCTTTTCTCTACTGTGAGCGCTGTGATGTTGAATGAGGGTAGACCTGTGTGTAAATGACTTCCCACAGTCACTTCACTCATATGGCTTTTCTCCAGTGTGAACTTTACTGTGGATAAGGAGGTGATTATTTCAGGTAAAGGATTTCCCACATTCATTATATTCATAAGGTTTTTCACCAGTGTGACCTCTCTGATGTTGACTGATGGTACTACTTTGATTGAACGACTTCCTGCAATCATGACACTCATTCAACTTTTCTCCAGTGTGGACTTTGTATTGTTGAATGAGTTTGGACCTCAGGATGACGGACTTCTCACGATCATTACATTCATATTGCTTTTCTACAGTGTAAACTCTTCTATGATGAATGAGGATAAAGATTTTTCTAAAAGCTTTTCCACATTTGTTACACTTATCAATCACTACTCTGGAGCAGACAACCTGATGTTGAACAACTTTCTGGTTATGGCTGGCAGCTTTTTCACATGCAGCCCACTCATCATGACTTCTTCCACTGAGAAAATCTTGTGAAATCTCACTACGCAGTGTTAAAAGTGGCCTGGTGCTGGAGAATGTCTGAGATGGCTGGCAAGTCTTCCCCAACCTCCCTAATGGTTGAAGGCACCCATATTAAGTAAAAGCTGCACTGGGACACAAACGAGGCCCTGTCCATATCTTCTTTGCAGGGCTTCTATCCACTGGCATCTCTCTGTTGCTGGTGAGGGTTTGCAATGAAACAGAAGTCTCTCGCACATATATGTTATGGATGAAGACTTTCTACTCAAAATATACTGCTTGTAACTCAGTCAGGTCCAAAATATCTTTTAAGACTGAGAAAAAGATGGGTCTTCTGGGTTGCTGGGGCTGTCTTAAAAAGCCCTGACATGACTCTCCTGGTACATATACACTCTGCTCAGAATTGGTCTCCTCATCATCTGTTTTATGCCAACAACATGAAAATAGAAAAATGGTGAGGAACTGAATGCTGACTGTGGTGACAGGTGGAGGTTCCTTTACAAAAATGTGTTGCACATAACAAGGTTCCGTGCAATTGACTCAAAACAAAAGATCTATAGGAAGGATTATAAGCTACTCCCATGAAGGTCTGGGCTACTGAAGATCACAAAACGAGGAAGATATCAAACAAAATATGACACACGCAGTAAGCACCACGTGTAAGAAAAGCAGGATCTTCAGCTCATTCTTCTGCTAACAGAGTTGACCATGGTTTGTCTGCTGGTGACATGGAAAGCTGTGCTGAAATATGGTTATGTCTCATTCCAAGTAATCTATATATATAAAAGGGTAATATGCAAAAGTGACCCCTCCGAAGTTCAACCTGGAGAACGATCGCTTGCTATGACATGCGCTGACCACCAGGAGGCAGTGCGGAACATGGTGGGTGACCAATGGCAGCAGCAGAGCGTGGGCAACGAGGGAAGGAGGGAAGGAGGAGGCGGGGGAACCATGGGGTGGCAGCAAGAGGGGGAAACCATGCGGTGGTGGCATGCGTGTAGCAAGGGTTGGAGGAGGTAGGGAGGCAGAAAATCTGATCGGCCATGATCGCCGGCCTGGCCTAGGGACCCTACCC
>NW_006295949.1:0-208 GCF_000327345.1 Myotis davidii
CTCTCATCATTGATGTTTCTACCTCTCCTCCCTCATCCTTCCTCTCTCAAATCAATAAAATCAAATTATTTTTTAAAAAAAACTACCAGACTTAATAAATGAATTCGGCAATGTAGCAGGATACAAAATTAACATCCACAAATCTATGGCTTTTTTATATACTAATAATGAACCACAGAAAGAGAAACTAAGAAAACAATCACATTTA
>NW_006295950.1:0-525 GCF_000327345.1 Myotis davidii
TGCCTGGGTTGTGGGCTTGATCGCCAGTAGGGGCCATGTGGGCTGTGGCCAATCCATGATTCTCTCATCATGGATGTTTCTCTCCCTCTCACTGTTCCTTCCTCTCTGAGTCAATAAAAACATTTAAAAAAATGTTAAGCCAGTGTTGCATTTAGATGACATGCACATTGTATTAAAATAGTTTATTATTTATTTTAGTTTAACATACCAGGTGGGTAGTCATTTAAAGACCACCTACCGCCTGAGCCGGTTTGGCTCAGTGGATAGAGGTTCCGCTTTTTTTTTCTAAATATATTTTTATTGGTTTCAGAGAGGAAGGGAGAGGGAGAGAATTAGAAACACCCTTGATGAGAGAATCATGGATCGGCTTCCTCCTGAAAGTCCCTCACTTGGGATAATGGCCACATCCTGGGCATGTGCCCTTGACCTGGAATCAAACCCTGGGGAATTAAGTTCGCAGGCTAACACTCTACCCATTGAGCCAAACAAACAAGGGCCAATTTGAATTTCAAAGGTTGCAAATGC
>NW_006295951.1:0-216 GCF_000327345.1 Myotis davidii
AATACCCTTTGTAATAAAAATTAAAAAAAAAAATAAAACCGAAAAGAACAATTATAAAAAAAATAAATAAATAAAATAAAGATATGGTCATGTTACTTCTGTCTTTCAGTTTGTTTATGTGATGTGTCATGTATATTGATTCATGAATATTGTATCAGCCCTGAATCCCTGGATGAATCCCATTTAGTCATGGTGTATGATCTTTTAAATATATTG
>NW_006295952.1:0-220 GCF_000327345.1 Myotis davidii
CTCAGGCCGTGCCCCCCAGGCCTGGCACCAGGCCAGGGAACCTTAGGCCACACCCTCTTCGGGGGGTGGGGTGGGAGAGTGCTTGATGGGGACCTCAAGGCATGCCCCTGGCCTGGGACAGGGGAGCTAAGGCTGCACCCCCAACTTGCATTCACCTGGGGACCTGAGGCTGCGCCTCTCACCTAGCGGGGCTTGATGGCACCCCTGAGGCAGGGCCCTG
>NW_006295953.1:0-232 GCF_000327345.1 Myotis davidii
ATCTATGGGACACAGTGAGAGCAGTCTTGAGAGAGAAGTCCATAGCTCTACAGGCCTAACTCAATAAACGAAAACAAAAAAATGGTAATAAATTATCCAACCCTACAACTTAAATAATTAGAAAGAAAGCAACAAGGAAAGCCCGGCATGAGCAGAAGGAAGGAAATAAACGACATAGAGATAAAAAAAAATAAAAAGATCAATAAAATCAAGAGCTGGTTCTTTAAAAGGA
>NW_006295954.1:0-352 GCF_000327345.1 Myotis davidii
TGGGCTGGTGCTGGAGTTGGGAAAGGAGAAAAGATCACC
Source organism: Myotis davidii (assembly GCF_000327345.1). NCBI lineage: Eukaryota > Metazoa > Chordata > Mammalia > Chiroptera > Vespertilionidae > Myotis > Myotis davidii. The sequence goes on from NW_006295954.1 coordinate 40, forward strand.
CAGGTGCCTGCACTTCCATCCGTCCCCCAAAAACAGGACACTAAGCACAGCCCAGGACCCACCACAGCACATCCTCCCCACCCGCAGTCCAGCAGATGGGTGGTGTGAGGCCAATCTTTGCTCCTGGACAGCTCTGGGGGTGCTCCCTGTGTGTCTGGCAACAATCCCTCCCCATAAGCTCACATGGACCTCTCCCACCCTTCCCTCTCCCACACCTCCCACCTTCTCACCCTTGGGCTCTTGCGCTTTGGGCTCCAGGTGCTCCGGGCCAGTCTGTTTGTCATAGGCCCCGTAATCCAGGTCACGGGTGAAC
>NW_006295955.1:0-211 GCF_000327345.1 Myotis davidii
ACTCCTCACCTTCCCTCCTGAACTTCAAATGCATAAACACAGTTGCAAACGGTTATTCTCCAGGCCATTGGAGGTCTTGCTCCCCCACAGTTGTCATCAGTTTGGCTCCAGTAAAATCTTATAAAGTACTAGGAGCCTGGTTCACAAAAATTTTTGCACTCGGGGGCGGGGGGGAGCTTCCCTCAGTCCAGCCTGTGCCCTCTTGCAGTCT
>NW_006295956.1:0-528 GCF_000327345.1 Myotis davidii
CTTCTTTGATGTTGTTTACATCCACAATGGCACAGACGAGAAGGAGGAGGAGATGAGCTGGAAGGACATGTTTGCCTTCATGGGCAGCCTGGATACCAAGGGCACCAGCTACAAGTATGAGGTGGCACTGGCCGGGCCAGCCCTGGAGCTGCACAACTGTATGGCTAAGCTGCTGGCTCACCCGTTGCAACGGCCCTGCCAGAGCCATGCCTCCTACAGCCTGCTGGAGGAGGAGGAGGAAGCCACTGAGGTTGAGGCCACTGTCTGAACCGTCCCTGTGCGTCCAACCTGGTACCACGGAACCCTTGCCTAGAGTGCTGGTTCTTAAACTCCGCTCGTGGGACCCCTGGGGGACTTCAAGGAAGCACTTGGTTACTTCGGAGCCCTGGAAGGAAACCCGTTATTCCAGGAAGCAACCCAGGACTGTGGACACCCACGATTCCCAGTCCATGTTTCAGTCCCCAGTTTGCCAATTGTAATGTGTTCTCCCCTGTGTGATTTTTGTCACCAGAATAAAACCTGCAACCT
>NW_006295956.1:1394-2576 GCF_000327345.1 Myotis davidii
ATATAAATTGAAAATTTATTATTAGAGGCTCAAACTAAAACAGTAGAGAATGGTTAGCACATCAAACTCAAATACATCAAATAAAATAAATAGTAGACATAAAAAGAAGAAATTCATAAAACACAAAACAAATATTTTTCAATTACAATTGATATTCAATATTATTTTATATTAGTTTCAGGTGTAAAAAAATAGTGGTTATGTTAACTGATGGGGACCTGGCTCAGAGTGGATCTGCCTTCAGCTGGCCTATAGTGTGTGGGTTCTTGACTTTGTGTGGGAAAGGTTTCACACCATGAGTCCAGGTGATTTTGAGAGTGCATTTCTTAAGGCTGGGGACAGTGAAACAAAGGAAGGGCTAAGAGTAGAAGAAGCAACAGGAGAGAGCCTAGGCAGGGCTACTGTGGCTCTCCACAATGTTATAGGAAAGAATGCTGGGCTGCATGAATTCAATGAGAAGTAAAAGTCACAGTGAGAGAAGTGAGCCAAAGTGGGACTGCTGTCAGCTTACTGGAAACTCAGAGAAAAGGGAAGCCCTGGAGACAGGTTCAGGGGGTTAGCGTGGGACTAGCTGCCCCTTCCCGCTGCTCCCCTGGTTGTAAGTCTCACAGGGACACTTAAGCATTTAGGAGAAAGCAAATAAAAAGTTCATGCCAGGAGGGAAGATGGCTGCCAACGTGAAGGCAGACTGCAAGATAGTGTGTGAGTGAGAACAAAAGGAGAGGGTGTGGACGTACAGGAGAGTGTAAATTTGTGGGTGAACAAGAGCTATACTCTAGGGGACTGTTGGAGACTGCTGGATCGGGCTCCCCTAACTGGGCAGCCTCCACTGCTGCTGAAATCTCTCCCAGAGTGTCTGGCTCTGCCGCGGAGACCGCGCCATCTTGAAGGGGAGAGTGGCTGTTATCGGAAGCGTAAACATCCAGGGACACTGCAACCATGGCACCCAGAGACCAGCTACGAACCCAATAACACTGGATCTCAAGCAGCGTGAATATGTGGACTTGGACAAGCCCTGCTCCTCCTCACAGAAAGGAGAGAGAGACCTACATAACCAGACACCCGGAGAAGAGAGATCATGGGGAGACAAAGAGACAGCCCACAAATGAAAGAAAAGGAGCCATCACTAGAAAAGGAAGTAAACGAAAGGGAGGCAAGCAGTATGTCAGAGAAAGAATTCAG
>NW_006295957.1:0-522 GCF_000327345.1 Myotis davidii
ATGAAAACATGAGATACCAAAATTTGGGGGATATAGCAAAAGGAGAGTTTATAACTTTACAGGCCTATCTTTAAAAAAACAACAGCCGAACCGGTTTGGCTCAGTGGATAGAGCATCGGCCTGTGGACTCAGGGGTCCCAGGTTCGATTCCGGTCAAGGGCATGTACCTTAGTTACGGGCACACACACAGTGGGGACTGTGCAGGAGGCAGCTGATCGATGTTTCTCTCTCATGGATGTTTCTAACTCTCTACCCCTCTCCCTTCCTCTCTGTAAAAAAAATCAATAAAATGTATTTTAAAAAATAAATAAATAAAAAACATTTGTTGTGGGCCACATGTGGCCCACAGGCCATGAGTTTAATGAGGATGATTTTAATGAGGAACCAAAACAACAACAACAAAAAAACAACAACAACAACAATAAAAATCCCATATAAATAATCTACTGTTATATCTTTACAAACTAGCAAAAGAAGAACAAAGGAAGGGAAAAATAAAAATATGAGCATAAATGAATAAAA
>NW_006295958.1:0-795 GCF_000327345.1 Myotis davidii
CTAAGACTTGGAAACAGCCTAAGTACCCATCAGAAGATGAATGGATAAAAATCTATAGCACACTTACACAATGGGATACTATTCAGCAATAAAAACCAAACCAAAACAAAATAACAACAACAAAAAAAACTCTTACCGGTTGCAATGGCATGAATGGACCTGGAGAGTATTATGCTAGATGAAATAAATGAGTCAGAGAAAGATAAGTATCACATGACCTCACTCATATGTGGAATTTAATGAACCAAATAAACTGATGATGAAGAATAGACCCAGAGTCATAGAAGAATGAGCAGACCATTGAACCTCAGAGGGAAAGCAGGAGAGGGTGGGTGGGAACAGATCAACCAATGAACTTGTATGCATATATGCACACAGACAATGGAGTTATGAGGACCTGTAGTGTGGGGGAGAATGGGAGCAGGCTGGAAAAGGTTAATGGGGGCAAAAGGAAGGCCTATGTAATACTCTCAACAATAAAGATTAAAAGAAAAAAAATAGGATACATTTGGTGTGGTATGAATTATTGTGTTAGCATGTGCCATTTATGTTGGCCCACCAGGTTTTCTATTTATCCCTTGATAGAATGGTGGCCTTCAATGAAATTTAAATTTAAATAAGAATAATTTTCTTTTGAAGTACTAAAAACTATTAAATATAAACATTGAATATGAAATAGATCTACTGAAAAATAAGTATATACAAATATAGTAGATGGAATATGTGTTTCACTTGAAATTATCAATATTTATAATGTTTTGGCATAACTGGTTTGGCTCAGTGGATAGAGCGTCG
>NW_006295959.1:0-754 GCF_000327345.1 Myotis davidii
GGACGGGAGAGGCTGTGAGGACGGAGTGTGGTCAGGGCCTGTCCCCAGGTGGTGCTCAGTGCATCGTGGGCTTTGGCGTGGTCACTCCTCAACCGGGTTACCTCTCTGCTCCTCTGACCTTGTCCCGCAGTGTCCCCTGTCCCACCAGGACCTGTGCTCACAGGGACACACAGGCCTTGTCACTTGTTGGAATGAATCGCATCTCCAGGCCCCTCGTCATCCGAGGCTCAGGCCGGGGTCAGGCCCTCAGAACCTCTCTTCTGGGTGTTTGTTGTTTCTTTGCTTTTGTGGATGTGATGCCTGTTACTGTGTTTGTGTAGGCGTTTTGGTCTCATTCTCTGGGTGTCCCCGTCTGACAGTATCAGGGCTCATTTTTGCCATCATTGTCCCGCTGGCCCAGGGGTCCCTGCACACAGGACTCTGGTTGGAGAGATACATTTCAGGCTCCTCCTGCTCTTGCCTCCTTCTAGGGCCTGAAGGTTCCAACCCTCTGATCAGCTTGGTCTTTCTGGGGACCTGCCCCCACCCTGGCTCTCTCCAGGACCCTCAGCCAAGAGCCATCTCATCAGCGTCCCAAAGACACTTGTCACTCACGATATGCCCAGGGTGTTAGGAGCTCAGTGCCAGGAGCCAGGGGCAAAGACCAGACACTTTCTCAGATCCATGAATAGCAACAGTGTCCCAATAATTGCAGATGCTGGCACCTTACTAGAGTCCCACCTACTCATGAACACTGTGTCCAATCCATTTTACT
>NW_006295959.1:999-2741 GCF_000327345.1 Myotis davidii
GAGAGAGATTTTCAGCCCTTGTGTACCTCAAACCACCCAACTGACATGATGGCTCCCTTTCACTGGTTGGGTACTCCTACCGTGTCCCCCAATGCTTCCCAGTGCGGTGCCACACATGGGAAAAGTTATTCAAGATGCCAACTCTCCCACCTCCCCTTTGAAAGAAATAATAAATGGAGAGGATTTAATAAGGTCACACGGATCTCACAGATCTTGGAGTTTAGGGCGAGTCATTGCCCCATGGGACACCTGTACATTCCTGAGCAGAGACAGGTGAGATAAGGGAAGCAATTCCATTGGAGGGTCAGGAAATCAGGATGAAGCAGTTGATGTAAAAACACAAAGGTGGGAATGGGACCTAAGTGTTTCTTCTCAAGGGACGCCGAGGGGTACCTGTTGGCAACTCTCCCTGGACAGGAGTGAAGGGACCACAGGCCTCCAATCCAATTAGTGACTCCAGACGGCCCCTGGATAGAAGGAAGTGAACATTTTCCCGATAATTGGGACCTTTTATTACTTCAGAGAATGCGTTTCTTACTCTTGTGCACAGAGTTTTATAGAAAAAGTGGTTGACTCCATCAAGTCCCCAAACAAATATTGTCAAGAAACCGTAACTCGTTTTCCCAGCCATGACCGGAATTCCTGCCCAACACATTGTAGGTCGGGCAGGATGGAGGCCGGTCCTCAGAACTGTGGCTGACTTCTTCTCGAGTCTGAGGAGACTAAATGCCAAGGCAGGTCAGGAAGCAGCAGGACGGACCGAGAAAGACTTACATCCTGCCCTGGGTCTATACACAGGGTTCCAGAAACTTCTCTGGGGCCCAGGACTAGGACTTCCTTTAGGGCCTCAGGGCCCTGCCTCCTCCCTGGTCTCTCACGGGATGTTTTCTTCCCGCAGGTGCAAAAGGTGGGAGCTATGCTCAGGCTGCCAGTGAGTATGGATGGGGGACCCCTGAGACCCTGTGACAGTGCAGATGAGAGCCATGGGGGGAGCCCACTCCCCATATTTTATCCTTGAATCTTCTGTGCTGGGTCTGACCCCATCCTGTTGCGTCCACCCCAGGCAATGACACCGCCCAGGGCTCTGATGTGTCTATTTGGGTCTATACAGGGGAAACCCTACCGAGGGGAGGGGTGGGCAGAGACGAGGACTGGGTGGTGGGGAGTCTGTGGGACACTGTGAGCATGAAGTGGGCTTTGAGAATGTCACCAGTTACAGCCACTGACCTGAATGTGTTCATGATGCTTGTCCTCCACAGCGTGAGGCAGCTGCCTTGTGGGGACTGAGTGATGGAAGATGTGTTCACGCTCCCACTTCCTGACTCAAGAACCTCTGATGGGGAGTCTGGCCCCGCCCTGCTCTCCACACTTTCCTGTCAGCAGGGTTGGGCTGGGCCCTGCCCATCCCTGCCTTTACTCCCTGCTGCTCTGAGCTGCCACTTCCTGCTCTGTATTGAAATGAGACTCTGATATGACTTTGTTCATTGCTTGCCATGAAGCGTTGATGGGTGAATTAAAGGAGAAGATCCTAAAGTTTGAGAGGAAATGGATGGAAGCACTGAGAACTTTCCAGAAGCCATGTGTTTGCAGTGCTGAGCCTATCCCAGGTGGGACAAGAGGGGCTGTGAGGAGGAAGCGTGGTTGGAGCCTGTGCATGGCCAGTGCTCAGAGCATCATGGGCTTTGATGTGGTCACTCCTCATCTGGGTTACCTCTCTGCTCCTCTGACCTTGTCCCTCAGTG
>NW_006295960.1:0-852 GCF_000327345.1 Myotis davidii
TTGTGACTTCATGAAGAGGATTGTTGGTTCATAGACAGGATTGTTACTTCCTCGACTGTATTGTGACATCATAGACAGTATTGTGACATCATAGAGAGAATTGTGACTTCATAGAGTGGTTTGTTATATCATAGACCGTATTGTGACTTCAGAGAGAAGATTGTTGGTTCATAGACAGGATTGTTACATCATAGAAAGGTTTGTGAGTTTATTGAGAGAATTGTTATTTCATAGACAGGACTGTGACATAGTAGACAGTATAATTACTTCATAGACAGGATTGTTGCTTCATAGACAGGATTGTTACTTCATAGACAGGATTGTTACTTTATAGACTTGAGTTTTACTTCATATAATGTGTTGATACCACATAGACAGGATTGTCACTTCCTATGCTGTAGTTTTACATCATAGACAGGATTGTGACTCCATAGAGATGATTGTTATTTCATAGACAACAGTGTTACATCATAGAAAGATTGTGACTTCATATACTGAATTGTTACCTCAACGACTGGATTATGACTTCATAGACTTCATGGTTACTTCATAGATAGGATTGTTAGTTCGTAGACTTTATTTTTACTTCATATAATGTGGTGATACCTCCTAGACAGGATTGTGATCTCATAGAGAGGATTGCTTGTTCATAGACAGGATTGTTACTTCATAGACTGTATTGTTACATCATAGAGAGTATTGTGACTTCATAGAGAGGATTGTTAGTTCATAGACAGGATTGTTACATCAAAGAAAGTTTGTGAATTCATAGAGAGAATTGTAACCACATAGACTGGATTGTGACTTCATAGATAGTATTGTTACTTCGTAGACAGGATTTTTACTTCATAT
>NW_006295960.1:1207-1564 GCF_000327345.1 Myotis davidii
TTCTTCATAGAAAGGATTGTTACTTCAGAGATTGGAATGTTACTTCAAAGACAGGACTGTTACTTCATAGACTGTACTGTTACATCATAGACAGCATTGAAACTTCATAGAGAGTATTCGTACTTCATAGACTGGATTGTGACTTCATAGAGAGGATTGTTACTTCATAGACTGTATTGTTACAGCATAGACAGTATTTTGACTTCTAGAGTTAATACTTCACAGACAGGGTTGTTACTTCATAGACTGCAGTGTTAAATCATAGACATTATTGTGACTTCATAGAGAGGATTTTTACTTCATAAACCCTATTCTTATTTCATGGACAGGATTGTTATTTCATAGACTGTATTGTTA
>NW_006295961.1:0-240 GCF_000327345.1 Myotis davidii
GGGGGACGCCTCGATCCTCCATCTGAAGGGGTGTAGCTTTGCTTCCGCGGAGTCTGAAGGTCTGTAGAAACCCCCTCAATCTGAGACAGGTGGGTCACTCCCGCTCGTTGGCGCGCAGCTATCGTTTTCGGTTTTTGCTTCCATGGAGTTGGAAGATTGTTTTGGTTTTGCTTCCATGGAGTTGGAACACTGTATTCTTGGGCCCTGAGTTGTTTGTGTTTCCGTTTTATTTTGTGGACT
>NW_006295962.1:0-202 GCF_000327345.1 Myotis davidii
AGGATAGGTACAATATATTAAAGGAAGGTAAAATGAAGAGCGTTGCATTGTAGATACAGAATATCACTGGTAAACATGTGGAAGAAAAGGCAAGCTAATTGACATAGCATAAGATGCAGACACAGTGACTATACTAGTAGTAACTGACTCACTGGACACAGATGAGATGAATGATGGCAAGAAATTAGAAGGTATACTTAGA
>NW_006295962.1:5246-11658 GCF_000327345.1 Myotis davidii
TAACTAGCCGTACCTCCGCTACCCTTCCCATTGGCTAATCAGGGTGATATGCAAATTAACTGCCAGCCAAGATGGCGGCCGGCAGCCAGGCAGCTTGAAGCGAACAGGAGTCTTGCTTGCTTCAGTGACGGAGGAAGCTAACGTTCCCCGCCTGCCTTGCCGGCCTCTGAGCTCGCAGTTTAAGAAACATTGTTACAAATATAGAAGCTAAACAAAACCCCAGAAACCTGCTTTCAGCCAGCTGGGCTTTAGCCAGCAGGACCGAAACATTGTTTCAATTATAGAACAAATGCAGATCCCTGCTTTCAGCCAGCTGGGATCTCAGAGCTTGAGTTGAAACAGTGTTTTGATTATAGAACCCAAACAAACCAGATACCTGCTTTCAGCAGCCGAGGCCTAAGAGCTGGAGCCAAACCTCAGAGCTAAAGCTGGCCAGAATAAAAATAAAAGAAAAAAGGAGCAGTTGGGAGCTTCAGTCACCTGCCAGCCTGAAAACAGCCCTCAGCCCCTCAGCCCCTCACCCAGACTGGCCAGGCACCCCAGTGGGGCCCCCCAGTCTGATCCAGGACACCCTTCAGGGCAAAGCAGCTGGCCCCACCCGTGCACCAGGCCTCTATCCTATATAGTAAAAGGGTAATATGCCTCCCAGCACCAGGTTCAGCGGAGCCACGAGGCCTCCTTGCACCAGGATCAGGATGACAGGGGGCAATGCCCAAACCCCCAATCGGCCCTACCCTGAGCGTGACTGAGGGTGGCATCACAACCTCCCGATCTGCCCTGCTCTGTGCATGACAGGGGCCAGTGCCCCAACTCCCCCATCAGCCCTGCTCTGATTCCTGCCAGGGGCTTCACCTATGGATTGGGCCTGCCCTCTGTCACCCAGGAGCAGGCCTAAGCCAGCAGGTCATTATCTCCTGAGAGGTCCCAGACTCCGAGAGTGCACAGGCTGGGCTAGGGACCCGCCCTCCCCACTGAGTGCACAAATTTCTGTGCATTGGGCCTCTAGTCCTAATATATAAAAACGCTGGATCCATCACTTCCACTACTTCCAGGAGTCTAGACCAACCTGAAGTCAGTCCTGCAGTTAGTGCTGAATTAACATGGCGAGCCACCGCTGACTGCTCTGGCTGCAGGCACGGTGACCCAGCAGACTGCTGAGGGGGCTGTGAATCAGGCTCAGAGAGAGGCCTAAAGAGAGAAGCAGGGTCTGATCTGTAGCCTGTGTGACAACTGTTGATCAGCACTTGCCTCTCTCTTTCGCTCCTGGCTTGGTCAGCAGCTGTGACTCCATTTCTCTCCAGGACTCCACCAGGACTGCTGATCAGGTTGCCTATCTGATCAGGACCTATTGATAGGCCCAGAGATGCTGACTGGTATAGAAACCGACCAATCAGAATCAAATTGGCCGACAGAGGACGGCAGTTGGGAGGGACCAGGCTTGCAGGGGAGGGCAGTTGGGAGTGACCAGGTCAGCAAGGGAGGGCAATTGGGAGTGAGATCAGGCTGGCAGGAGAGGGCAGTTTGAGGTGATATGAGGCTGGCAGGGGAGCAGTTAGGTGTTAATCAGGCCAGCAGGGGAGAGGTTAGGGAGTGATCAGGCTGGCAGGCAGAAGTGGTTAGGGGCAATCAGGCAGGCAGGCAGGCAAGCAGTTATAAGCCAGCAGTCCCAGATTGTGAGTGGGATGTCCCAGATTGTGAGTGGGATGTCCCAGATTGGAGAGGGTGCAGGCTGGGCTTAGGGACACCCCTCCCCAGTGCATGAATTTTGTGCACCAGGCCTCTAGTGCTGCTATAAAAAAGAAGGAAATTTTTACCATTTGCAATAGCACAGATGGAACTGGAGAGCATTATGCTAAGCGAAATAAGCCAATCAGAGAAAGATAAATATCACATGATCTCACTCATATGCAGAATATAATGATCAACATAAACTGATGAACAAAAATGAATCAAGAGACAAGATGGCACTGAGCAGACCATTCAATCTTGGGGAGATGGCAGGGGAGGGGAGAGTTAGAGATCAACCAAAGAACTGTGTGCATGCATATTAGCATGACCAATGGACACAGATACTGTGGTATTGGAACTTGTCCTCAGGGGTGGGAGTGGCTGGAGGGGTAATCAAGGGAAAAAGGAGACATGCAATACTTTAAACAAATAAAAATAAATTCTGTATAATAACACCCTATATGTAAATCATCCAAATGGCAGAATGACCAGTTGCTATGACTACCAGGGGGCAGATGTTCAACACAGGAGCTGTCCCGAAGAGGGAGGCGACTGGCAGCAGTGAACAGGAGGTGGGGCTGGCCAGTGGGCAGCACCAAGCTTCCAGACAAGGCGGGTGCCAGCGGGGCCCCCCTGATCATCCCGGCCACCATTCACCTCAAAGACGGCCCTGATCACAAGCCAGGCCTAGAGACCCTACCTTATATATTGGAACAGTCTCTTAGATTTAAAAATTAAAAACTGGCAAGGCTATTCTAACACTGAAAAAACAGGACGATGCATCGATGACAGGCATGGACTCTGGCTTGCACATTTTGTGGTCAGCCCTGATTCTGACACAACTGTGTGACAAGCCAATGAACTTCTCTCTGCTTCAGTTTTTCCACCCATAAGATGGGAAAAATGGTACTACTGCATCAGAAAGATCATCATGTTATGTACTACTTTTTATAATCAGGGCAAGAACATGTAGCTGCCCATACAATAGCAAACTGCCTTTCACCTGTATGAAAAGTATGGCCACTGGTGCATGCAGCATCCCAGATTGCGAGAGGGATGTCCGACTGCCAGTTTATGCCTGATATCCTCCTTGGGGACCCGGATAGTAAGAGGACCCAGGCCGGGCTGGGGGAACAATTCCCCTCCCATGCATGAATTTTGTGCAACAGGCATCTAGTAAATAAATAAATGGTGCTTGGAAAATTGAGGAGATACATGCAAAAGAAATTAAACTAAAACCCCAACTTGCACCACATACAAGAATAAACTCAAAATGGATAAAATACTTAAATGTAAGTTCTGAAACTATAAAAATCCTAGAAGAAATCATAGGTAGCAAAAGCTTAGACCTCTCTTTCAGCAATATCTTTACAGATACAACTCTTGGGTGGAAGAAAACCAAGGAGAAAACAAACAAATGCATCACATAAAAATAAAAGTTTTTGCACAGCAAAAGAAACCATCTACAAAAAGAAAAGAAAGCCCATTCTATGGGAGAACATATTTGACAGTAATACATAAAATAAAAGGTTAATATACAAAATATATAAGAAACTCATACAACTTAACAAAAGGAAAACAATCCAATTAAAAAAAAGTATTCAAAGGACTTAAATAGACGCTTCTCCAAAGAGGACATACAAATGGCCAAGGGACACATGAAAAAAAAATGCTCAAAGTCACTAATCATCAGAGAGATACAAATTAAAATGACAATGAGTTATCACCTCACAGGTGTTAGAATGGCTACCATCAACAAATCAACAAATGACGTCTTGGTGAGGATGTGGAGAAAAGGGAACCCTAGTACACTGCTGGTGGGAATGCAGACTGGTGCAGCCACCATGTTAAGCATTTATGAAATTTTCTCAAAAAAATTAAAATGAAACTGCCATTTGGTCCAGTGATCTCACTTCTAAAAATATATACTAAGAAACCTGAAACACGAATCATGAAGAATATCTGCACCCTTATGTTCATAGAAGCACAATTTATAATAGCTAAGATCTAGAAATAGCCCAAGTGCCCATGAATAGGTGAGTGGATAAAAAAGCTGTTGTACATTTATACCATGGAATACTAGACAGCAGTAAAAATGAAGAATCTGTTAGCCTTTGAGAAAACGTGGAGGGATCAGGAGAATATTTTGCTAAAATGAAATACCACTCAGTCATATAAACAAAACAATTCTTTTGCGACAATATGGATGGATCTGGACATTATGCTAAGTGAAAAAAGTCCATCAGAAAAAGACAGTGCTATATGATCTCCCTTATATGTGGAATCTAATCTACAAAATAATTTAACAAACAAAAAAGAACAGAAGAATACATAACATAGAAAAGGGCGGAAAGGGGATTGTGTAGAAAAGGAGGTGAACTGATTAAGCAAATATATACTAGGTGTACCAGTTAATAATGCAGATTTTTTTCAATAGATGTAGTTACACATATGTTGATATATATGCGATTTGATATGCATGCTATTTTGTTGTATTGACAGCAAGCTTCAAAACATCATATGTCAAATTTGCTGAAGGTGTTAACATTATAGATATTTGTATGCTTAAAAATGTTGAATTTTGTGCCAAAAAAGAGCATTTGCAGGAAGTTTTAATTCATTTATTTTGGAAAAAAAATATCATATACTTCATGAAGTTTATGGTAAATGCTGGTTTAAATGCTTTAACAGTGATGATTTCTATATGAAAGACAAAGAACTTCTAGGTCAACTGAAAAAGTTTGAAGGCCAACAATTACAAGTATTATTGGATAAAGCTGAGTGTCAAACTCAAAAACAACTTGCAGAAAGATTAAACGTTACTCAGCAAACAATTTCTGATCATTTACAAGCAATGGGAAAGATTTTAAAGGAAGGACAATGGGTGCCACATCAACTGAAGGAAAGACAAATGAAAAACTGAAAAGTCATCAGTAAAATGTTGCTTCAATGGCACGAAAGTCTTTTTTGCATCAAATTATGACTGGCGGTGAAAAGTGGATTAATTTTGAGAATCCCAAATGCACAAAATCATGGGTTGATCGAAGTCAACCATCAACATTGACCACAAGGCCACATCGCTTCAGAAAGAAGACAATGCTCCGTGTTTGGTGGGATCAGGAAGGTGTGGTGTATTATGAGCTTCGAATAGTTTGGAAAGCTTACGGTGAACATGTTCCATCTCAAGATACTCGTGAACGCTGGTTTAAACTCTTTAAAAGTGATAATTTCGATGTGAAAGACAAAGAATGTCCAAGTCAATTTGAACCACACTTTGATTGTGAAATGACCAGAATGGGCCAGAAGACAGAGCAAAGTAATTTTGCTTCATGATAATGCACCATCACACACTTTAAAACCAGTTAAAGACACATTAAAAGATCTTGCCTGGGAAGTATTAACCCACCCCCTGTATTCATCAAACCTTGCTCCTTCAGATTACCACTTGTTCTGATCGATGTCACACACACTTTTTGAACAGCATTTCAAAACATATGAAGAAGTGGAAAATTGAGTCTCTGAATGGTTTGCTTCAACACAAGAAAAGTTCTATTGTGAGGGTATCTACAAGTTACCTGAAATATGTGGGCAATGTGTAGTTAGCAATGGAAATTACTTTGAATAAAGCACTTTTGATGTTTCACTTGAAATTAGCATGTCTTCCTTGATTACAAAATCTGCCCTTATTAACCAGTACACCTAGTGCAGAGGTCGGCAAACTGCGGCTCAGCAAACCACGGCTCGTGAACCACATGTGGCTCTTTGGCCCCTTAAGTGTGGTTCTTCCACAAAATACCGGCTCTTCCACAAAATACCGACTTCTGCACATGGGCCACAAAGTTTCAATCGCACTGTACATGCGCACCCACACACGGTATTTTGTGGAAGAGCCACACTCAAGGGCCACAGAGCCGCAGGTGGCTCTCGAGCCACGGTTTGCCAACAACGGATCTAGTGTATATACACAGTCGACAGTATGGTACTTTGGGCATGAGTGCATACTGCATTGTGTAGATGTTGTTTCATTGTGCTTTACACTTTAAACTGATATGATTTTAATAACCAACTACAGGCCCAGTGTCCAGATTCGTGCACCGGTGGGGTCTCTCGGCATGATCTGCGCCCTCTCACAATCCGGGACCCCTTGGGGGATGTCTGAGAGCCAGTTTCAGCCTGACCTCTACAGGCCAGGCTGAGGGACCCCACCAGCGTACACCGAGCCTCTTGTATGCGTATAAGATCTTTGGTTAATCTCTTCCTATCCTCCCCACTTCCCTCTGAGATTCATCAGTCTATTCCATGTTTCCATCCCTGTGTGTTGAGTGTCTGCCCCCTAGTGGTCATTAAACTTCACCGCTACTGGCCGGTCAGTCAGCCAGTCACTTAGGCTTTTATATATATAGACTAGAGGCCCGGTGCACAAAAATTTGTGCACTCGGGGGGCAGAATTTTACAAAAAAGACTAGAATACACCAGAGTATTACTTAGTGATAAAAACCTAGAGAATATCATGTTAACTAAAGTAATTCAGAGAAAAACAAATACTGTATGATTTCAATTACATGTAGAATCTCAAAAACAAAACAGAAGCCAACTCATAGATACAGAGCAAACTGATGGCTGCCAAAGCGGGAGGGGGGAAGGAAAGACAAAGGGGATAAAGATTAAGAAGCATAAACTTCCA
>NW_006295962.1:12057-13593 GCF_000327345.1 Myotis davidii
AGTGGGGTGCCTGGCCAGTCTGGGTTAGGGGCTGACGGCTGTTTTCAGGCTGGGGGTGACTGAAGCTCCCAACTGCTCCTTTTTTTCTTTTTTCTTTTTTTTAATTCTGGGCCAGCTTTAGCTTTGAGGCTTGGCTCTAGCTCTTAGGCCTCCGCTGCTGAAAGTAGGTTTCTGGCCTTCTGATCCTGTGTTGAAATCCTGCTGGCTGAAGTCTGGCAGTATTTGTTACATAGTTTCTTAAACTGCATTCTCAGAGGCCTGCAGCCGCAGGCGGGGAACCTTGGTTTCCTTCGTTGCTGAGGCAACCAAGCCTCATATTAGTTTGAAGCTGCCTGCTGCCGGCCGCCATCTTGGCTGACAGTTAATTTGCATATTTCACTGATTAGCCAATGATAAGGGTAGCGGTCGTATGCCAATTACCATGTTTCTCTTTTATTAGTGTAGATGTCACCTCAATAAATCCAATAAAAATAATAAAAATTACTAAAAAAGAACTCATTTATTTTTATCATTGATGAATCCTTTGACTTTTAGGAATGAAAAATAGCAAACTCTAAGTCATTCTCTCTGTAAGAGAACACCTCCAAAACACTGCTGTGCTAAGAATACATAAAAATCATACAATATAAAAATTACTGTGAATTTAAAAGAAAGTCACAACACAGTAATATGGGAGAGTGGTTTGAAGGGGCTCAATTTTCTACTTGGAGAAAATTAAAGCTACCCTTACTACATACAACGTAATTTTACATACTTTAATCACTCTCTGGTAGCCACAGTAGAAAATACTAGACTTTTTAAAAAAAAGTATTTTGGAGTATAATTAATGTTAGGTATACTGGAATGAGGAAGAAAATGAAGACAAGCTTATGGAGGATTTTGAATCTCAAAAGAATATATATGGATGCATTTTTACATAAATAAAAAACAATATATACAGATATTATAAATATTTGCTATCAGATAGATAATAAGAATAAATAGTAAATTCCAAAAAAAGGAATTGGTACCATGTAAGAAATTTTATTCCCTTTTCCCATTTAACAATATTCTTAGTGAAACAGATACATATTACTTTGCAATTGCATGCTATGCTCTAATACATTCTATCTTAACAAAGACCACTTTCATAGAAATGTGAGGAGTGAATGCAGGGGAGGGGTATTACAATCTGTATTATCAGAATTGTGTATGCTGAATTGTGTATGCAGAATTCTCAATGCAAAATTCTTCCATTAAGCACGAATTTATCGCTGGTCTACGTGGGAGGTGTAATAAAGTTGGATAGTGTGTAAGGCAGTATCTGGGTTGGTCTGGTCTGCTTTCTTCTCTCTCGAAAAAGTGGTAAATGGTATTAAAAGGAATTATCTGCTAATATTGCTGGTATGGTTTAGAGATGATGGTGGTAGAAATGCATGTAAATATTGGGTAATATGTCTACTTAATGTACTTTCTAATTAGTCAAGTATACATACTATATGCATATCTCTGATTTATTCAATATAAATCAGCAGAATATAATGTGTTACCCTTTCT
>NW_006295962.1:16915-18317 GCF_000327345.1 Myotis davidii
TGTTCCATGTTTTGAGAGGAAAGTGAACTAAGTAGAGAGTAGGCAGAGCAGCTGAGCTGCATCTCTTGACCAAACGCATGTCCCACCTTTGTTTATTCCTTACCATCTTCATTAAGACGGGGAAGCTTCGATGGTGAGGAAACACAGGTGAAATATTCAGAGGAGGATGCATTTTCTCCTGCTGCCTGAGTATAGCCTGGGGCCTCCATGAATGACTGAGTCTGAGGCACATCCCCTTTAATGTTGGAGGGTCCTGGGCAATGGAATAAAAAAGAACATTGAGATGAGGCATTTTTGTGGGGTCTGTGCCAATTAAAAGACTACATGTTGTGCAGGCATTATATGTCAAGCATCAGCACTTCACATGGCAATTACTCTCACAAAAATTAAGGAGACTTTCCCATTTAAATTCCATTTACTCCAAACTATAAGTAAACACATTAAATTGTGTGTTTGGTGGATGCCACTAGGAGTGAGTGTCTTGTATGTGATTTTTCTGGTGATCTATATGGATCATCAAACACTCAAAACCATGTTTGAAGGACAGTATGTAGGAACTAGACATAGATATCAACTCTATTTTCTCATAAAAAATTGTACCAATAGGGGATATATGGTACAAGTTTTAAGAAGCATTCTGCATGCATATGTATCTATATTGAGATATAAATAGAGAGATGTAAAGAGATAAATATTTATTTTTGAAGAAATTAACTGTTAATTGTTATTATGTCACTGTTCCTGTTTCATTGCAGAGGAAGACCAATGCTCATTATTTAACTGTTTAAAATTATCATCATGCCGAAACCGGTTTGGCTCAGTGGATGGAGCGTCGGCCTGTGGATTGAGGGGTCCTGGGTTCGATTCCGGTCAAGGGCATGTACCTGGGTTGCGGGCACATCCCCAGTGGGAGATGTGCGGGAGGCAGCTAATCGATGTTTCTCTCTCATCGATGTTTCTCGCTCTCTATCTCTCTCCCTTCCTCTATGTAAAAAATCAATAAAATATATTTTAAAAAATTATCATCATGTCTCATAAATTTGGTAAATGCAGTATCCCCATTTTTAGCAGTATGATATAGTGAGTGTATCATGCTTGGTGTTTAAGTTCATAATTTGTTGGTTAAATCTGGGTTAAAAAAACGTAGTAAAAAAAAGAAGAAAAGTAAAAATAAATAAATAAATAAAAAGGGTTAACATTTAATAATGTATGATTGATTTGTTGTTTGAAAATATGGATATAGGATGAGTTCTTTCTGAATAAGCATGGTATGTATGCTTTGTGCCTGTGTGTTACTTCAACACATATTTATGTGTGTAGATTGCTTTCCTATTGCTATGCATCTGTCTGCATGTTTAATACATCAAGCAGTTTAGGTATGGTATGTTATTACTGAGAATAT
>NW_006295963.1:0-378 GCF_000327345.1 Myotis davidii
ATGTTTTGCTGATGTTGTTCTCTGGAAGACAGCGCATGTAGGGAATTGTTTTCTTATCCACCTATCCACTCTATGTCTTTTGATTGGGGCTTTTAAAATATATACATTTGCCCTAACCGGTTTGGCTAAGTGGATAGAGCGTTGGCCGGTGGATCGAAAGGTCCCAGGTTCAATTTTGGTCGAGGGCATGTACCTTGGTTGCGGGCACATCCCCAGTAGGAGGTGTGCAGGAGGCGGCTGATTGATGATTCTCTCTCATTGATGTTTCTAATTCTCTATCTCTCCCCCTTCCTGTCTGTAAAAATCAATAAAATATATATTTTAAAAAAATGATCTATACATTTGCAGGGATATTTGATAGCTACTCGCTTGTTGCTA
>NW_006295964.1:0-246 GCF_000327345.1 Myotis davidii
TTGCAGGCTCCATGGGTGTGTCTTTACTTTGCTCCAGTTCAGATTACCCCAACATAAGGAGAGACATACCCATTATCAGGTAACATCATTGTGGTAAGACCCCTGCTCAGCTTACTGCAGCAGTTTTAAATAGGTCATGGGTCAACCCTGGTTGATTTTGCTCAGTGGTTAGAACCATGGCTTGACGGCTGAAAAGTCCTGGGTTTGATCCTGTCAAGGGCACATTCCTGGGTTTGCGGGCTCAAT
>NW_006295965.1:0-402 GCF_000327345.1 Myotis davidii
GGCTTTAGGTTTAATTAGATCAGGGTTCCAATGTCTGTATATCTGGAACTTCCCTCAAAATATACATTTAGTATATTAGTTACAAATAAAGTATGTTGTAGAACATGATAAGGAGAGGAATATTTAAACTCATGTTCTTGTAATTTTTGGTAACAGGAGTAATTGGGCAATTCTCTGGTTGGGCTGAATCTGTATAGTTGTGGTGGGTGGGGAAAGTAAAATCTGTATTTCTCCCGTGTAGTCTGCATCAACAACTCCTGGGATGACTAAGATCCCCTGTAACGAGGTGGAGCTCCGTCCTAATATTAAACCTACGGTTCCCTCAGGCAGCGGCCCAGACACTCCTGTAGGAATGGCTGCTACTGGCGAGTCTGGGGTTAGTACTGCATGGGGGGGTGGGGG
>NW_006295966.1:0-800 GCF_000327345.1 Myotis davidii
AACAACAACAACAAAAAACAGCTATGTTCATAATTCAATTTAACTTAAAAGCATCAGAAAAAAAGAAAATATGACTATCAGCAGCACAAAATGCTTCAAAGTAAAGGTAAATAGTTTCACTTAGGAGGTACAAAGCTGGAAAGAACGAGAAAAAGTGGAACAATGAACAAATTCACAATTTTTCTTGACACACCAGAGTTGAAAACAGAAAGCAAACAAATAACCAGAAATCTAGGAAAAGAGAAGTACCTCCAATGAGAGATGAGAGGCAAGTATCTACATGGAGAATATTGATTAGAAGGGCAAAACCAAAATGTAGCCTTCTTGCTCTTTCCTTTACTCTTGGACTTATTATACTAATAAGCCTCTCACCAACCTCCCATCATTTTCTCCTTAGTCCCTAACTTAAATGTGCAATCATGAAAATGAAATGTTCACTAAATATGCCTAACAGGATATTAGATATGGAAGAAAAAAAGGTTCAGTGAACTTGAAGACAGATCAATAAAAATTACTCAATCTAAAAATTTCTCTCCACTAAAAAAGAAAACAACGCTGACGAAAAAGAGACCTGTAGGTAACCAGCAAATACCCTAACATACAAACATACATGTAATTGACCTCCAGAAGGAGAAAAGAGTAATATTGTCAGAGGGAAAAAATTCCAAGGAATTTTATATATCCTATATAATAGAAGCCCAGCAACCAAACGGTAAAATGACCAGAATGACTAGTCGACAGGTTGCTATGATGTGCACTGACCACGGGGGGCATACGCTCAACACAGGAGCTGCCCCTGG
>NW_006295967.1:0-236 GCF_000327345.1 Myotis davidii
GGGGCGTGGGGTCTGAAGGGGGGAGCGTAGCCTGCCAGGGCTCTTTGACATGTTGCTGGAGCAGAGATGGAAGCCGCTTCCGGCTTATGCATAGCCTTCTTGAGTCCAGGTGATTTTGAGAGTATTTTTATTAACGCTAGGGACAGTGGAACAAAGGAAGGACTCAGGGTAGTAGAAGCAAGGTGGTACTCTGCTTTAACACTCTGTAAAGATTATAGGAAAGAAGTGAGCCAAGG
>NW_006295968.1:0-214 GCF_000327345.1 Myotis davidii
TATTTTATATTAGTTTCAGGTGTACAGCATAGGTTACACAATGCTATACTTTACAAAGCATCCCCTCCCCCCTGCATATTTCAAGTACCCACCTGGGACCATACATACTTATTACAATATTATTGACTATATTCCCTATGCTGTACTTTACATCCCATGACTATTTTGTGACTACTGTTTCTACTTCTTAATCACTATACCTTTTTTACCCAGC
>NW_006295969.1:0-873 GCF_000327345.1 Myotis davidii
TAAAATTACATGATCATATCAATAGATGCAGAATATGAACTTGACAAAATCCAGTGTCCATTTATGATAAAAACTCTTAGCAATTTGTGAATAGAGGCAATATACCTCAGCATAATAAAGATCAGATATGACAAATCTATAGCCAATATCTTACTACATGGACAAAAAGTAAAGTGATTCCCTTAAGATCAAGAACAAGACCTTACCACTTTCACCACTCTTATTGGACATAATACTCAAAGTCATGCCACAGCAGCTAGAAAAAAAGAATAAAAAGCATTTGATTGGAAATGAAGAAGTAAAACTGTCATATTTTGAAGATGATGCAATACTGTACATAGAAAGCCCAAAGATGCCACAAAAATATTACCAGACCTGATCAATGAATTCATTACATTAGCAAGATACAAATTAAATATCCAGATATCAGTTGCATTTCTATACACCAATAACGAGTTGCATTTTTATACACCAATAACGAACTATCAAAAGGTAAACTAAGAAGATAATCTGATTTACAATTCTTTTTGCATCCACAAAAATAAAATAGCTAAAACTAAACTTAATCAAGGACGTAAAAGACCTGTACTTCAAAAATTAGAAGATATTGAAGCAAGAAAATGAATAGCTGTTGGGTGTGGCTCAAAGGCTAGAGCGCCTGCCCATGCAGTGAAGAGTCAAGGGCACCACATACTGCGTAGGACACATACCTCAGCAGCAGCTTCCCTCCCAATCCAACTCTCTCTCACATCATTGGTTCTCTCTCCCTCCCTCTCTCTTTCCTACTTCTTCTCTTCCTTTTCTTCTTCACTTCCACTCTCTCTAAAAAAGCAATGAAAAATATCCTCCAATGAGGATTAACAAAAAAGGAGA
>NW_006295970.1:0-545 GCF_000327345.1 Myotis davidii
GGGCGTGGCCACAGAAAGGTTGGGGACCACTGGTCTAGAGCAAAGAATCCAAGAGTGGGGTCCCCACCAGCATCCCCTGAGAACTTGTCCCTCCTGAGTCCGAAACTCAGGGGGAGCATGTCTGCCTCCAGAGCCTGTTCCCCAAGGCAGACCCCACCTCCTGCCCCCCGCCCCCCAGGAGCAGGGCTGCCTCTACGGGGGAGGCTCCCTCCCAGCTCCCTCCAGGGCTGCTGTGGGTGCCTGTGCAGAGCCCCAACCTGCAAACATCATTCTAGAAGCCGAAAGTCGTGGGATGTCTTTTAAAACATGCCATGGTGTGGGCTCCCTGTGACTTCGGCAGGCCTTCCTCCCCAGGAATCATAGGGGAGGTGTTTGCCTGTGTTTGTTAGATGATGGAGGATGGCTGGGGCCCCTCCTTGTCTCCTGTGCTTCCCCTCATGACAAAGACGGGGATCTAGCCTGTGTGTGTGGCCCTGATATGAGGGTCGGCTCATGATGGCCTTTCTTTTGGTTCTATATTTTTAAAATATATTTTTATTGATTTC
>NW_006295971.1:0-491 GCF_000327345.1 Myotis davidii
GCACTGTTTTTATGAGATTCAGGATGAAAACTTCATGAAAAATATTTTCACTTCCTATGAAATGAGGATATGTGTCCAAACTGACATGGAGCTCCTGCTGTTCACTTTCTTCTTTACATTCTGCCACCACATTGAAAGGCTTCAACTGAATGAGAGTGGACAACACAGACAAGAAGAAAGAACTTCCACTGTATTTCTGTAAGTGCTTCCCCTCTCTCCTCTCTCCAGCACCTCTGTTGGTATCACAGTCATGGCCACTGGGGGCACTCTCACTAAGCCTGGCCCCAAGGGCTAAAGGATTGATGTAACCAGTGACTTCTAACAGCCAAATCTGACCTCCATTCTCTGTCCACCTAGGGTCCTCTGCAGCAGTATCTGACCATGTGACCTTCCCTCCCTGCTTCTGGGCAGCCTGCTGTGGCCCTGCCTTGCTCTGCTGCTTCTCTTCCTGTCTCTGTCACAATGGCCACCTCCTCTCCTGGATGCACTTC
>NW_006295971.1:1322-2870 GCF_000327345.1 Myotis davidii
CCTGAAGGAGGCTTAGCCCCTGACTTGCCCTTGGTTGGAGGACTGGCACTTTGTTTGGGGTTCAGGAGAGTGGTGGCTAGGAGCTGAAAGGCCTTCGTCTTGGCCTCAGCCTTGGCCTGACCTTGTCTTGGTTTTTGGATTTGTGTTTCCTCATCTCTATTATTAAAGACTTTAAAGGTCACGTTTGAAAGGTTTCTATGGGTTTTTCCCTCCTCTGGCCGTATAGGGTCAAGGTTGGTGTATTTTCTCATGGCCTGTGTAAGGCAAGAGGAAGACTGCTGGATTTTCATGTCTTTCCTAGGTGACCTCTGCTTATTTTTAATAATTAACTGCTTTGTGAGCTGGCTTTCTCAGTCCTTCTAGCAGGCAGAGAACCATGTGGTCTCGAGACCTCTGATCTGTCTGCCCTTCTTGATAGTTCCATTTTGGATCCTGATAGGGACAACATCTGCTCTGAGTGGGAGAGCAGGGGCCTGCAGCAGAGGGTATTCACGTGGCCTGGGCATGAGGCCAGATTTGGCACCAGCAATCTCCCGAAGGGGGCACTTTAAGGCTAATGCCAGAGTGGGGGGAGGAAAAGAACCAAAAACTTGCTCCGGATCGGGTATGAGATAGGATGGTGGTGGTGGGATCCTCTGGGTAGGGTGGTGGACTCTCAGGCTGTTGAGACAGGAGCCATAGGCTGGGGGCTGGGGGATGGTCAGCGGGATCAAAAGTGGTGAAAGAGGAGGAGGATTTGAGATGGGGGGCTGGGGGGCTTAGCATGAGGAAGAAAAATCTGTGAGGGAAAGCAGCTGTTACAGAGAAGAGGATGTGTCCTTGAGTGTAAAAGAGCCTGGATATACGGGACCTCAGACCATCTGCCCTGCCGGCAGCAGAAGTTATCAAGATCAGTGAGAATTTGGAAATCTAAAGTACCATTTTCAGGCCATTAGGACCCATTGTCTACTTTGTGTTGTGGCCAAGCGGTATTGAAATAGAAAATGAGGTACTTGGGACATAAGTCCTGAGCGAACCCTAGGGCCTGCAGATTCTTAAGAAGACATCCCAGGGGTGTGGTGCGGGGAATGGCGGACTGTGTGTTCCCCATAAGTGGGCCTTGAGTCTAATCTCCCATGGACACTACGTTAGAGAAAGGCGTCCCCTTCCTCCTGAGCATCAGAAACATACAGGCGATCACACCTGACCAGTAGGTGTCCCCACAGACAGGTGGACAGGGAACCTGGTTCCCGGGGAGTATGTCCTGACCTGACCTGCACTGGATGTTGGCTAGGGAGTGGCTGTGCAGTCACAGCTCAGAGCCTGGCCCCAATTATCCCGGAAGAAAAATTCAGGACAGCCCCAAATGGAAAGGAATAATAGACTCGAGCCACTTACCAGTTCGAGGTGGATATCTGGCAATAAAATAGAGATGGCAGTTTGCATCTTGAAAATTTTATCTAATTTATTTGGGAGTAGATAAAATCACTTAAATAGTGTGTGACATGTAGAATTTAAATTGGTGGAAATTATACAAGGCAGAGTATACTATAACTTTCAAACAAAGCC
>NW_006295971.1:4024-4940 GCF_000327345.1 Myotis davidii
TGTTTCTAGCTCTCTATCCCTCTCCCTTCCTCTCTGTAAAAAATCAATAAAATATATTTAAAAAAAATTTTTTAAAAATAAAGTGAATATTGAGGACATGGGAAGACTACAGAAGTTTACCTAGGTGAAGCAAAAGGGACGAAAGCTTCAAGGCCCTGTGGCAGGAGGGAGGATGGGCTGTCATGGGATTGAAAGCAGAGGAGTGAGGCTGGAGGATGGAGAGCAAAAGAACCACAGGAGGCTTCAGAGGTCATGAAGTAAGACTGTCTATGCAAGGCCCTGTTGGAATTTGGGGTTGTTATTTCTAATACAGTGTAATTATAATTAAAAGGTTGATAAAATCAGTACATTTAGAAAGTAGAAACAGACCCATATAAAACCGGGAACGGAGGAGAGCAATGGTAGAGATTGGGAAACCAGTTTATAGGAAAGTTTCAGTTTTCCAATAAAGATAGTGAGAGATTGCACTAAGGAAAGTTACCATAGTTTATGCAAGAAATAGTTGTATCTTGGACTATGGTGTCGGCCATCGAAATGGAAAACAGTGAATGGATTTAAGAGATCTAAAAAGAAAGTAAAATCCAATAGACTTGAATTATGGTGAAAGGGAGATGGAGATATAGAAGATAATCTTAGGTTCAGGACAAAGATATCCATGGGATAGTGGCACCTTCACTGAGATGGAAATACTGGAAGAGGAGTGAATAGGGGGTGGAGTGTCAAGGGTGTGATTTTGTGCAAAATCTTCAAGTTTTTTTAAGATATCCAGTGGGAGATGGTCAAGCAGGTATCAAATTAACTTCTGTGCAAAAATAAGATGCCCGATAAAACAAATCTCAACAAATTTAAGATAAGATGCCTCATAAAACAAATTTAAGAGAATTGAAACCATGAAAATTATATTATCTGAACATAA
>NW_006295972.1:0-420 GCF_000327345.1 Myotis davidii
GAGTTAAGTTAGGGTTTTTCAAAATGCTGACTGACACTCCCAGCTCAAAAGGTTCGCCATCACTGGAATAGCGCATCCTCTAACTTTGAGAATTGTTTTAAGCATTTGAGAATTATCTCTTTCCTGAGACCCTGAATTCCCCATGTTTTACACCCAGCTGCTACTAAAATTTGCTCCTTACCTTAGTTTCCCTTTCTGCAATTGCTTCACTCAAGCGTCCTTTCACCTGATAATTGTAGTTGCCTCCCCGTACTCAAGTCCCACATGAACCGTGTCCAGCATGGCCAGTGGTGAACCTGAGGGGGAGGGGGGCAGTGAAGGATTAAAGAAAACAGACAAGAGAATATAGTTAGGGCCAGGTGGATCACTGCGGCTAGATGAGGAAATAGTGACATAGCCCGTAAGCCGAATCTTTATTTT
>NW_006295973.1:0-608 GCF_000327345.1 Myotis davidii
GACTCAGTGGTTAAGCGTTGACCTCTGAACCAGGAGGACAAGTTTAATTCCTGGTCAGAGCATATGCCAGGGTTTTGGGCTCAATCCCAGTGCGGGTTGTGAAGGAGGCAGCTGATCACTGATTCTCTCTCCATCTCCCTTCCTCTCTGAAATCAATAAAAATATATTTAAAAAACAGATGCAAAATAGAACAAATATCTGAAAACATAAAACATAATTTATTTTCATGTTAATCATTTGTGCTCATATTTAAGGACATCTAGGTCTGTATAAACCTTAACCTATCTCTCATTTCTGAATATTTATTTATATCATTGTGGTTTCTGACTCCTAGTGTTCATTTCTCCTTCTCTTTCTTTTTAATTACTTTTATATAGCTCCTCCTCTATTAGGTTAAGGTGGCACTAAATTCCCATCCCCAGCCTAATCCAACTTCAAGGGTTCATGACCCAGATAAGCCAATAAGAGTATTCTGTCATTTTGGCCTCAGTGGTGGGCTCAGAGACAGGCTTGTCCCAAGTCAGGCCAATGGGACTCAACCTCAGGACATAAAGTATTTTTCTAGTTTCTATGAGATTTTTGGACTGGAACCTGGATTCTTTGTCCAC
>NW_006295974.1:0-211 GCF_000327345.1 Myotis davidii
GGCTTGGCATCAGGGCTTGTGCATGGGTGGGGTGGGACTTGGGAAAGGGTGGTGTTTTCATCCACTTTCACATGCTTGGGGTGGGGCTTGGTGGGGCGGTTTTGGGAAGGGGTGGGGCTTGACGTCAGAGCTTGTGCATGTGCGGTGTGAAGCTTACATCAGAGCTTGTGCATGCGCGGTGTGAAGCTTAGCGGCAGGTCTTTTGCATGGG
>NW_006295975.1:0-467 GCF_000327345.1 Myotis davidii
AATATATTTTTATTTATTTCAGAGAGGAGGGAGCGAGAAGGAGAGAGACAGAAAAATCAACGATGAGAATCACTGCCTCTTTCATGTCCCCCACTGGAAATTGAGCCCGAAACCCGGGCATGTGCCCTGACCAGGAATCGAACCGTCACCTCCTGATTTATAGGTCGATGCTCACCACTGAGCCACACCAGCTGAGCAAATAAAAATATATTTGCTTTATCACTCATTCTCTCTGTCCGGTACACACATACACATACATACATACATACATTATATATATATATATATTTCTGGCTCATTAAATATTTTAAAAAAGTGTTTTATGCTTTTTTTTGATAATGGGTTTAATTAGAACTCCAAGAGCAGAATTCCTGGGTCAACTGTAGATATATGTTTAAGTTTTCTGGAGTGTTTTACTTGATTATAGGTAACAGTAAATTATTGCCCTAACTGGTTTGGCTCAGTGG
>NW_006295976.1:0-757 GCF_000327345.1 Myotis davidii
CCCTTGCCAGAGCTCAAGGTTCACCAGCATTCCGGGCTCCTTGCTGACACTTTTCTGATAGTGAAGACAATGAGTAGCTTCCAACACTCTGGGTCAGGTGAGGTGCTGACAGCCAGATACACCTGGAGGATGTGGTGTGTGTGTGTGTGTGTGTATGGGGGCTGGAAGGGGGGAACTCTTCGGCCAGAAGGGGAGGACAGAGCCTGAAATTGTATTTGTGGGGAAAGGAGTCTGTGGCTGGGAGAGTGAGAACCGCACCTGTTGGGGAAGGATGGGTTGGTGCGTGGGTGGTATTAGCTGCCCAGATGGGCCCATGACCGAGCATGGATGGGTGTGTGGAGAGAGCCTGTTAGGCAGGATGGTAAAGGCAGAGCCTGAGTGGGGGTTCCGTGGCCAGCTGCAGAGGAACCTCAGCAGTAAGGCTGGAAGTGCCCGCAGGCCACCCTCCCCCATGGAGGCTGATCTTCTCTACAGCCTGGGGAGACCTCCTCCACGGGAGGTGTCCTGGAGGTGAGGACCCATGTACCCAAGTCCCAGCACTCTGGCCCAGACCTTTTGATGAACCACCTTTGGCTGAAGGCTGACACAGCACCTCCCCACTGCAGAGCAGGCCAGGGCGGGAGAAGCAGCAGGTTTCCCCAAGGAAAGAAAAGGAAAGAGGAGAACTAGGACAAGGCTCTCAGGATGGCAGTTTTCACACAGGCACCTGGGAGGCCCACTTCATCCAGAGGAAGGAGGGCCTGGAGCTGGAGTGGAG
>NW_006295977.1:0-530 GCF_000327345.1 Myotis davidii
ACATCAGCCCTGATCTTATTAAGATCAGAACTACAAACAGAGAAAAAATAATGAAGCCCTTGAATATATATATATTCTACCTTTCTAATCTCTTGTGTTTTGTTTTGGCTTCATGCATTCAACCTCATTCTGCCACTGGAATTGACTTGCATTCTGAGTTTTGTTACAGTGGTGACCTCCTACTAAAATGTGTTTGGTGAAGATCATATTGTTTTGTTTCCTTTAACATCTGATTTCCTATGAATAGAATCTTATACATAGTATCTTAAAATTATCTTTAGAAAAAAAGGAAAATATTCATTCATATGGTGACCATATTAAATATCTATATAATACCTGTTGTACAGGTTAATAATACGGATCTTGTAATCAAAGAAAACACCATAATTTTAAGAGAAACATCAAAAGTGCTTTATTCAAAGTAATGTCCATCACTAGCTACACATTTCCCCCATCTTTCAGGTATTTGTGGATACTGTCCCAATAGAGCTGTCCCAATAGAGGCAAACCATTCAGAGACCCAATTTTCT
>NW_006295978.1:0-724 GCF_000327345.1 Myotis davidii
GATGGATGAGCAAGGGCATTGTCTGAATGCAATCAACAGTTTGCATCTTCTGGTGGTATTCCAAGATCTTCACCTTGAAACTTCCTAATTTCTGGTACAAACTCTTTCAAAAACCAGTCCACGTTGAGCCACGCCTTTTTAGAGTTGTCATACGAAACAGGCAGAGGAGTCATTATATTTTTTAAAACTCTAGGCTTATGAGTTTTGCCAACAATTACAGGTGTCAGTTTATACGATCCATCGGCGCTGGCACATAGCAGTGCCAAGATCCTGTCCTTGCTGACTTTTCTTCCAAGAGTTGGTTTTTCATATTTGGAGGCTTGTCTATTTTCAGGCACAGAAGCCAGAATAAAACACTTTGGTCAGCATTGTAAATCTGAGACTACAATAGCATTTTGTTATTGATACGTTCTGTTATTTTTTGCATTAATGGTTCAGTCTCTTCTGTTGTAGCACTTAACGCTTCACCATAAATTCATTTGTCCGTAACTCAGTGCTTTTTGTGAAAGGGCCAAAGCCATCCATCACTTGCTTTGAACGGTGCATTCATATGATTTGAGAACTTAAATGCTGCAGATTTCAATTCAGTTCCCTGCACTGGGTCCACAAGAACGCTGTTGTGTGCACACTTCAACAATGCTTCCTCAACTGAGGTGCCACATGCCCAGTTCATTTGCTTTCTGGTGCCAATTTCATCAAGTTCATGTTTTCTGCTATTGATGTT
>NW_006295978.1:1885-2576 GCF_000327345.1 Myotis davidii
AAGAGAGAGAAGCATGGATGTGAGAGTGGAACATGTATCAGTTGCTCCTGTAACTGCCCCAACCAGGGATAGAACCTGCAGCCTACACCTGACTGGGAATCAAACCCGCAATCTCTGGTGCATGGAACAATGCTCCAACCAACTGAGCCACCTGGCCAGGGCTAACCAAATGTGTTCTGTTTAAAAGCTGCCTGTCATCAGTTATGTTCAAAATGAAAGCTATTTCATAGTCAATAATTAGGGACTTATTTTTGAAGTTTGGTTCAAGAGGAATTGTTTAAAAATTGCTCTCAGGAAGATCCGTCCCCTTTCTAATATGTTTTTATTAATTTCAGAAAGAGAAAAAGGGAGAGGTAGTGAGGAATAGAAACATCAATGATGAGAGAGAATCATCAATCAACTGCCTCATTCATGCATGCCCCCTACTAAAGATTGAGCCAGCAACCTGGGCATGTGCCCTGACTTGGAATTGATCTGGTGCCTCTTAGTTCATGGGTAGATGCCGAATCACTGACACACACTGGCCAGGCAAACCCCCTGTTTTGTTTTGTTTTGTTTTGTTTTGTTAGATGTTTAGTGTTAACTAGGAGAGTTATTTGTATAACTTTTTCCCAATTACTTCATGTGCTTCCCAAATACATTGAGAGTTGGGCAGGGCCAGGACAAGCTGTCAGATCAGTAATGGAGTTGG
>NW_006295979.1:0-2518 GCF_000327345.1 Myotis davidii
TGTGAAGTAAACAATTTCCTTGATTTACGGATATTTAGTTGGATGTCCATTAATCCAACCATTTAGAAAATATACAACAACTTTATTGATAATGATGGAATGGCATTAGCGAAGGTATTTTGTTGCTGTCACGTATTGATTAAGACGAATCTGTTAAACTATATATCGAGGGTGAAAGTTGCAACGTTTCTTCATTTCGATGGCGGGGTTACTATTTTATTGGTTATTTTTCTGGATATTCTGCAAACTCCATATGCAATTAACTCAACTCATGTATTTTCAATACCCTAAAATATGATACGTTTTTGGACGGTGGCTGAAACACACGCATATGGGATTATCCTTTTGATTCTGTCTTCCATTTTATTTACACCACAAGACATTATTGCAAAATCCATGATGGATGTTTTTGTAGTGCATAAGGAAATTTCTATTTGTCTATCTGTAGAGTTTCCTTGTATGTGTCCAGATGGGTTCTACATGCAATTGTGAAATTGTATAAAAAAGCATAAGTTCCATGTGCTGATTTTCAACAATATGTAACCTCAGCCTAAATATAATTATTCACCATTACTCATCTAAAAAATACTCAGGAATAAGATGGAAATTATTGCTATCTGATTTGTTGCACAACCGGAGATGTCGTTTCTGAAGTTGTACATATCCGGCTAATAAAGTCAAATTGGTTTTCTCACATGGCCACGACTTAATCAAATCCAGCAACATTATGTAGATTTCTATTTTAAGCGTACCCAGTCCATAATATCCTGGTTGTTGCTATTGAGACTACTACGTATTTGCTTCATTATAGCTTTTCTACTACTCTCTTCCTGTGAGAAACGTGAAATCTAAATGAATTTACTCACCCTAGGATATTTTGTATCGACAACGGAATTTCATTTGATTTGATCCAGGATATTGCTAAGGAATCTCATTGTGGTTAGGATAACGATTTTTCTTTATATCCTATACAGCTTGAGATCATACCATTCCTGTTGCCCCTTGTATAACTAGGAAATCCTCCCCACTTACGGCTCTTTCTTTGTCCGGCTACTTTTCCAACTATAACGGAAAAATACAACATATACTATTGATGTCATTCTGGAAGGCCTCTGCGAAGATGCTTTCTTGGGGTCCCCTACTGTTACAAATGTCCCAGCCAGCTTCCATAGTGTGATGGTGAAACTAGCAACGCCTTGTCATTTTGAGTACGTCGTTGTTTTTTCCATGGATCCCTCGTTTAGTTACTGTTCTAATTCATTCCACAGTCAAGCACTCATCGTGTGTCAACGGTAATCTCTAATATGTTTCTTATTTGGATAATTGCTTGTGTACACACAGGAGGTGAGATTGTGCAGTTGGTTATCTTCTATTCCACTTGCCTAGCTGAAATTATCTGTGAAGACCAAGTTAGATTTTGCTGCAGTACATAAGTTGGAGATTTTAATTGTCCAGTTGTAGGGTTTGTTTGTGTGTCTAGATGGGTTCAACATGCTTTTGTGAAATCGTGGGAAGAAAGCATATTTTCCAGATGATGATTTCCTACAATTAAGCCAAAAAAAATTTCTTAAAATTAAGCCAGCTCAGCATCAATATAATTGTTTAGAATTAATCATGTAAAAGGTTTACACTCCAAAAGATGAAAATTGTTGCTGCCTAGTTTGGTGAACAATCGGTGATGGGGTTTTGGTAGGTATACATTTCCGGGTAATGAGGGCAAATGCGAAGCCTCTCGTCGTTATGTTGTAGAGAAAATGAAGAATTCTGTAACACTTGATATAACAACAAGACACAATAGAAGCATGTTGATTGTTCCTATTGAGGAAAATACAAATTTGCTTTTTTGTAACTTGTCTTCTTCTATCAGCCGGTGAGAAAGGCAGAATCCGACTAGTTTTCCTCATGCACAGATATATTGAGGCTATAGCCGAGTTTCATTTCGTTTGATATATATACGATAGCTTAAGGAGATTGGTAATTGTCAGTTTATGAATTTCTTCCAATGTCGTATCGGGCCTTGTTTTATTTCATTCTTGTGTTTTCATGTGAAACGCTGCAATCTCATTCAGTTATGGCAATTCTGTCATCTGTCCCTCTCGTCATGTAATTAGGAAGTATGCAACAAATACTATTGTGACATATTGGAGCAGCTTAGCGAACATGTTTGGGTGCCGTCCCTTATTGGTAAAGATGTACCAGTTGGGTGATATATTGTATTGGTGAAACAAGTAACTTTTTAGTCATCTGGATTACTAGGTAATAATTCATATAAAATCCTTCTCCTGGTCACTCTCCTGATTGAATCTACAGTTAATCATTTCTTGTGTTTTCAAACAAACTCTAATTTTAATTTTTTTAACGGTTTACAAGTTTTCTTCGGTTGTTGATATTGAGGAAGTGGTTCTGTGTTTTGCTTTCTTATATGAAGACACCTAGCTGCGGAATATCCTTTGGATTTCTCTGAATTCTACTAAATAAAGATGTTATTTGTACAGAGAATTTCTTCGCCTGTGTCCAG
>NW_006295980.1:0-2386 GCF_000327345.1 Myotis davidii
ATGTTTCTCTTTTATTAGATAGGATATTATATTTTATATAACATATAGTGTGTCCCCAAAAATGTATACAACACACTTGAATAATTATAAAGGCAGTGTTTATTAAAACACACTTCATTTTGCCTAGCCAGTGTGGCTCAGTGGTTGAGCATCAACCCACATACCAGGAGGTTAAAATTCGATTGCCCTGAGGGGCATGCAGGAGGCAGCTGATCAATGATTCTCTCTCGTTATTGATGTTTCTATCCCTTTCTCCCTCTTCCTTCTTCTCCGAAATCAATAAAAACATTTTTTAAAAATACATTTCATTTTCAAAATTAAGCTATCAGCTGTTAAAGCATGTATACATGCTTTGGGACACCCTGTATATTACAATTTATATTATACATAGTTTATATATACTAGGTGTTCCAGTTAATAGTGGGGATTTTTTCAATAGATGGAATTACACATATGTTGATATATATGCGATTTGATATGTATGCTATTTTGATTTATTGACAGCAAGCTTCAAAACTTCACATGTCAAATTTGCTGAAGGTGTTAACATCATAGATATTTTTACGCTTAAAAATGTCAAATTTCTTGCCAAAAAAGAGCATTTGTGGGAAGTTTTAATTCATTACTTTATTTTGAAGAAAAAGTTATCATATACTTCAGGAAGCTTATGGTGAACATGCTCCAACTCAAATACTTGTGGATGCTGGTTTAAACACTTTAAAAGTGATGATTTCGATGTGGAAGACAAATATCCAGGTCAAGTGAAAAAGTTTGAAGACCAACAATTACAAGCATTATTGGATGAAGATGTGTGTCGAACTCAAAAACAACTTGTAGAAAGATTAACTGTTGCTCAGCTAACAATTTCCGATCATTTACAAGCAATGGGAAAGATTTTAAAGGAAGGAAAATGGGTGCCACATCAACTGAACGAAGGACAAATGGAAAACCTAAAAGTCATCAGTAAAATATTGCTTCAATGGTAGGAAAGAGAGTCTCTTTTGCATCGAATTGTGACTGGCGATGAAAAGTAGATTTATTTTGAGAATCCCAAATGCACAAAATCATGGGTTGATCCAGGTCAACCATCAACATCGACTGCAAGGCCAAATCGCTTCATAAAGAAGACAATGCTCCGTGTTTGGTGTGATCAGGAAGGTGTGGTGTATTATGAGCTTCTAAAACCAGGTGTAACCATTAATACTGATTGCTACAGACAACAAACAATCAATTTGAACCACGCTTTGATCGTGAAATGACCAGAATGGGCCAGAAGACACAGCAAAGTAATTTTGCTTCATGATAATGCTTCATCACACACTTCAAAACCAGTTAAAGACATATTAAAAGATCTTGCCTGGGAAGTATTAACCCACCTGCTGTATTCACCAGACCTTGCTCCTTCAGATTACCATTTGTTCAGATCAATGGCACATGCACTTTTTGAGCAGCAATTCAAAACATATGAAGAAGTGGAAAATTTGGTTTCTGAATGGTTTGCCTCAAAACAAGAAAAGTTCTATTGGGACGGTATCTACAAATTACATGAAAGATGAGGAAAATGTGTAGCTAGTGATGGACATTACTTTGAATAAAGCACTTTTGATATTTCTCTTGAAATTGTCATGTTTTCTTTGATTACAAAATCCGCCATTATTAACCGGTATACCTAGTAGTGATTTATAGTAATAATATCTACTTATATAAAATCCATGGGTGGTGTTCATCACAACCGGGGTCTGGCTGGTGACCCACTGGAAGGAAGTCAGTCCTGCAGGGGTTGTCTTGGCAATGGCTGTGCCCTCCCCCAAGCTGTTTCCTGGAGCTGTTTCCTGTAAGGGCGAAGTTTGAGGCAGGAACCTGCCCTGGGAGCATGGAGGCAGATCTTTATAAAGTGTGCCGAACCAGCACAGCCAAGGGTGAACCTGAGTGGGGGCGGTTGAAAGGCTTAGAAAAGACAGACAAGAGAATGAAAGCCGGGTCTTGGTGGGATGCTGCTTCTCTGAGAGACAGCGACCACGCCCACAGCCATGCCTTTATTTTTTAGCAGATGCTACGAGGCAAAGTAAGGGCGTGACCAAGATGTTTACAACATTCTCCTGGGTTTCAATCCTACTCAACTACATGCACCTGAACTCTATCAAGCGTACATCACTCAGGCACATGGGGCCATGTGCTCTGACTTACATAGGATCAAGCTTACAACTACAGCTGTTGGCTATAATTGTGCTGTGAGGGCCCTGCCCTCCAAGCTGGGACTTGCACGTGGCCATGAGAGGACTGTGCCCTCTCATCAGTCTGAGGCTTGAACCTGTCCAAACCCTGTAGCCACTCTCCACATTAAACTATGGCCAAGAGACTCGGAGTTTGAAAACCAACATAAATA
>NW_006295980.1:3170-19565 GCF_000327345.1 Myotis davidii
AACCAGGCCGCACCCTCCGGGGATGTTTAGGCTTGTGGATATTGGGCCTAAACCGGCAGTTGGACATCCCCCTCGCAATCCAGGACACTGTATGCAGCAGTGGCCATACTTTTCATACAGGTAAAAGGCATCTTGCTGTTGTATGGGCAGCTACATTTTACATTTTTTTGCCCTGATTATATAAAGTAGTACTATACATGATCCTTCTGAGGCAGTAGTACCATTTTCCCCTCTTATGGGTGGAAAAACTGAAGCAGAGAGAAGTAATTGGCTTTGTCACACAGTTATAAGTGTCAGAACCAGTTCTGACCCCCAAAATGTGCAAGCCAGAGTTCATGCATGTCATCACTGCATCATCTGTTTTTTCAGTGTTAGAGTAGCCTTGCCAGGTTTTAATTTTTAAAGCAAAGTGACTGTTCCCAATATATAGGGTAGAGACCCTAGGCCTGGCCAGCAATCATGGCCATCTGTGGGGAAACCAGCAGGTGGAGCAATCGAGGCCCCCCTGCTGGCACCCGCCTTGGCTGGAGGCCTGGCACCACCCACCGGCTGGCACCGCCCTCCGGATTGCTGCCACTGGCAGGTCACCTCCCTCTGGGGGTGAGGGCAGACACTCAACGCAGAAGCTGCCCTCAACCAGGGGCAGCTCCTGCATTGAGTGTCTGCCCCCTGGTGGTCAGTGTGCATCATAGCAACTGGTCGTTCCACTGGTTGTTCCTTTTTCAGTTGATTTGCTTGTTAGGGTTTTATTATATAGGATAATATATAATGATTTATAGTTAATAGTTATTAGACTCTCTTTGGTTAAACCATTTGTTTCCTACTGGTGCCCTGAATGGCATAAATGACTGATGCAGGCAAAAAGATGCTTATGGCTTAGAGTATTGGAAGTGTGAGAAGAGGTCAGATACGAGGTATATTTTGGAGGTAGAGACCATAGGATGTCCTTATGGATTGAATATGTAGGGTAAGAGAAAGGAAAGAATGGAAGGAAATTCCTAAGGTGTTGGCTTGAATGTTGGTGGTGCTGTTTACTAAGGAAAGAAACTTTGGGGGAGATGCAGGCTTATATGGGGTGGAGATGGGTGAATCAAGAAATTTTGTCTGCCATGATGAATTTGATTTGTCAATAAGATATCTGAATGGAGATACCATGTGGGCATGCAGACAGAAGAGTCTGGAGCTTGATAGAGATGTTCGATAGAGATAGAAATTTGGGAGCCATCAGTAGGCTGCAGTATTTAAAGCCAAGAGGCGGGATGAGATCATTGAGGGAGAGAGTGGGTTTGGGAATCCCCATTGTGTGAGTCGTGATGGGAGGCAGGGCCCACCTTCCACTGAAGAAATTGAAAGTGCTGCACATTCACGGTCTCTGACCTCTAGCAGCCTAAGCATAGACATGTGATCTAAGCTCAACCAACCTAATAATGCTGTGCAGTACTTTGAATCTGGACTTAGTGTTGCAAAGAAGCAAGGGACAGTTCCAAATTCATTCTCATGGCAGCAGCTGGGGCATCAAAGTAGTCATTGGCAATGGTTGGTGGTGACAGTGTCAGCATGCAGTGTCCAGTGAGGATGACAGAAGCACTGAACCAGTCTGTTCCTGTGATGTGAGCTTGGCTGGTACCCTGACCCCAAGTTTCCCTCAGCTTTAGACTATTTCCAAACCTGGTTCCGCAGCCTTCCTATCAATTCTCTTTGCTATCTGATTTTGTGCCAGTGAATTCCTTTTCTCCTTAGTTTAACCAGAGTTGGTTTCTCTAGTATAGACTGCAGCTATGAACCCTTTGAACACAACGTCTTGAACTTGGTGGGCATTTAATAAGTTCTTGCTGAATAAGTTTCTGATTAAGTTTCCTCTTAACTTGAAATTACTCTGCAAGGCATCTCATGCTTTTCCACCATGGCTGCTGTGGACTAGTGGTGAATACTCTTTTTCATTAATTGACAACTTTGGAGGTTTTTGAAGGACAGAGAACAGGTCAACAGCTGAAGTAACTGTCATCCTAATCTCACAGGAATAAACATATTGACTCATGAAGGAAGTCAATGTCCTTCTAAAACTGGCATATGGTAATTATTATTCACGGGGAGGGATCCTTCCTGGATGATCTGGGTCAAGCTACCCACCATTCTCCCTGTTTTAAATAGCAGTTATAGAACCCTGGATAGTGTTGCTAAGTGGTTAGAGCATGGGACCAGGACCCACACACTGAAGGTTTGTGGGTTTGATTCCCAGTCAAGGGCACATATCTGGGTTGCAGGTTTGATATCCAGCCCTGGTTCAGATGGGTTCTGGAGGCAACCAATTGATGTGTCTCTCTTACATCAATGTTTCTCTCTCTCTCTCTCTCCCTCCCTCCCTCCCTCCTTTCCATCCTCACCACCCTTTAACTGTCTCTAAAAAATCAATGTAAAAATATCCTCGGGTGAGGTTTAAAAAAATAGTTATAGAAACCCATGAACTACTGATTTTAAGATATGTATTCACAATGAAAGCAAGGATGCATTTTGTCCTTTGCAACTCAAATAAAGAGATTACATTTTACTTTTCAAAACTTCTCAAGGTAATTCAATTCCTCCCACTCCTCCAGTGCTTTTAAATGAAAGTCAACTGTTGTCTTTGAAGAAACTTAAAGAAATTACTGAAACAGCTGAAGTCTAAATCTGCTTTGGCAAAAACAGAAAATATGTGGAAATATCCTGCACTGGTCTCTTTTACATTTTATTGATTTTGAGCTGCATAAGGGTCCATCTGCTGGAGCCCCTGAAAAGAAACCAACATTCTGTCTACAGATAGCTCTAAACCAAAAAAGAAGGCCAGCTCCTCAGCTGTGGTGTGAACACAATCCAGGAGAGTGTGCGGTCAGTTGGAACTCTAGTTGATGAAAAAGTGAAGATGTCAGCAGATGGAGAAATAAGTTAATTTATAAAGGATCACTACATATGATGCTAAATCCTGTCAGTTCTGCCTTAACAGTTCTCTCATATCTATTACTTCCTCTCTATTCCCATTTAGTCTTGGCAAATGCTTCTCCAGTTCTAATATGGGCACCAATCACCTGAAGATATTCTTATAATGGAGATTCTGATTTAGCAGGTGTGTAGTGGGCCTGAGATTTTGCATATGTGACAAGCTCCCTGGTGATGCACATGCTGCTGGTCTTCTTTACTTTCTTTCTTCCTTCCCTCTTCTCTCCCTAGTTAGTTTCTAGTTTGATTCCATTGTGGCTAAAGAACACACTCTATATGATTTGAATTCTTTTAAATTTGTTCAGGTTTGCTTTATGGCTAAAATAGAGTCTATATTGGTGAATGTTATATATAAACTAGAGGCCTAGTGCACGAAATTCATGCATGGGTAGGGTCCCTAGGCCTGGCCTGCGATCAGGGCCAATCAGGTTCCTTGCCTCCCTGCCTCCCACCTCCTCCTTCCCTTGCAGCCTGTGGGCCTCCACCACACTGTTACCCACCTCCTAGCCTCCCTGCCTCTCCTGCCCTCACTCCCTCTGTGCCCGGCCACTGCTGCTGGTCTCCTGCCACGTTTCACACCACCCGCTGGTGTTTTCTTATTGTTCTCTCTGTTTGTTTTTTCCTGTATTCCTATAGATCACTTGAACATTTTTTAGAATTACATTTTTTTATTTATATTTAAAAAATGAAGATAAAGTATCCTACCAGCATTTTCTTTATGATGACATATGAATTCTATAAGATGATTTGCCATGCTACTGACTTCCTCTTGAGCCTCTACAGCATAATATTTAACATCCAAATCAACAGTCTGTCCAAACCAATGTAGGATTTTTCTACCATGGTTTTCAAAAATTTTCCAGCCTCTACCCATTATCAAATTCCAAAGTCACTTTCACATATTTAGGTATTTGTTATGGCAAAATCTGCATCAGTCAGGGTTCAACCAGAGAAACAGAATCAGTATATATATATATTAAGAGATTATTGTAAGATATTGGTTTATGTGATTATGGGGGCAGGAGAGGCAAGTCTGAACTCCATAGTGAAGGCCATGAGGAAGGGCAAGCTGGGGCTGTTGTCCAGAGGTAGACTTTCTTTTTCAAGGACATCTCAGCTCTACCTTTAAGACCTTTCACTGATTTAATCAGGCCCTCCAGGATTATCTAGGATAATGTCCCTTAAAGTCAACTGATTATGGACTTGTCACATCAATGAAATACTTTTATAGCACAATGTAAATTAGTGTTTGCTTGAATAACTGGGACTGTAGCCTAGCCAAGGACACATAAACAGGTCATCACAAGCTGTAAATTGCCACAATTACCTCTTAAGGTTTTTAATGTTTTTATTGATGAGAGAGAGGGAGAGAGAGAGAGAGAGAGAGAGAGAGAGAGAGAGAAACACCAATGAGAGAGAAATATTAATCCTGCTAGCCTCCTACCAGGGATCAAACCCACAACCAGGGCATGTGCCCTGACTGGGATTCGATCTGGTGACCTCTTGGTTCTTGGGTCATCACTCAACCATTAAGCCACACTGGCTGGGCCACAATCACATTTTAAAGCTGTTTTACAGCATGTACTAAACCTAAACATATATGTACTCTATGACCCAGCAAGTATCCTTCTGGGTTTATAATTAATATAAATCCATGTATCCACCAAAAGTCATGTACAAGAATATGACAGCATTATTTGTATTGACCTGAATTTAGAAACAACCCAAATTTATATCAACAAGACAGTGGATAAACAAATTGTAGTACACCCACTCAACAAACTATTACTTAGCAATGAAAAAGAATAACCTACTACTGTATGCACCAGTACAGATGAAACTCACAGACATAATGGATGAGCAAAAAAAAGCCATTCACAAAAGAGTGTGTGAACCATTTATATGACATTCAAAAAACAGGCCAAAACTAATTGACTGTGTCAGAAATCAGGACAGTAGTTATCTTGGGGTGGAGTTATTGACTGGAAAGAGGTACAAGGGAGCTTTCTGGTTGCTGATAATGTTCTGTTTCTTAATGTGAGTGGTGATTACAGTAGTGTGTGTGTGTGTGTGTGTGTGTGTGTGTGTGTGTGTAGATCAATCAAGGTGTACATTTAACACCTTTGCACTTAAATTATACATTAATAAAATTTTTAAAAAATATCAAGGTAGGCTAGAAGAATGACTTGAAATGAAGAAGATGATCTTTAATTTCTAAGAATTTTAAAGCAGAGCATGAGGAATACATAATTTGCCAGTATGGAGAAAGATTTGGGGGCTTTAGGTGACCACAAGTTCTGCATGAGTCAGCCATGTGACACGACAACTTTAAAAGTGCATGTAATTTAAGCTGTTTTGGCAGATGCAAAAGTCTCTGTTATACTTCATCTTGTTGGTTCTAACCCTTCATTTTTAAATCTCTTTGGCTCTTAATTCTGTCATGTAAGATAGAATGGGGTTGCAGAAAGAACTCTTAACTAGGAAAATAGAGTCTTAGAACTGTCTTTCTAACTAAGATAACAATCTTTAGTGTTGAGCAAAAGTCCAATGAGTTGTTTTCTTTATAACTATAATTAGATTTAGAGACCAGAAGCAACAATCTCTAAAAGTTGTTGACAAATTTAAGAGGATCCAGAGGCCAAGAGTTAGGATGGTAATTAGAGGTGGCCCTGCCATATATGGAGGAGCTTGTGACAAACAACTGAGAAGGGACATGGAAGTATTTTTTAATATTGAAAGAGCTGGCATATGGAAAAAGGCATATCTGTTCACTCCTGATGGCAAAGCTAAACCTACAGGTAGGTGTGATGGTGAAGCTGACTTGGGTTCTGTACTAAGAGGTTATCCTAAGAATCCTGAAACACCAATCAGAAAGAATATATGCACCCCTATGTTCATAGCACCGTTATTTACAATACCTAAGATTTAGAAACAGCTGAAGTGCCCATCACTAGATGAATCAACTAAAAAACAACAACAACTATGGTACATTTACACAATGGATTTATCTGCAGCCAAAGGATCTATCACCCTTTGAGACAACATGGAGGGACCTGGAGATTATTATGCTAAGTGAAATAAGCCAGTCAAAGGTAGACAAGTATCACATGATCTCACTTATATGTGGAATCTAATGAACAAAATAAACTGATGAATAAAATAGAACCAGAGGCATGGAAACATGGAACAGACTGATGAATCTCAGAGGGAAGTGGGGAGGGCAGAAATTGACTGAAGAACTTATATGCATGTATGCATTACCACCCTGTTGACACAGACAGTAGTCTGGTGAAGGCCTGGGTGGGGCAGACACTAGGTGGTGGAGGGCAAGGGGGGAAAGGGGGTACATTTATAATACTCTTAACAATAAATATTTTAAAAACTAAAAAAATAAAAATTAAAAAAATAAGTGATCTCCATATACCCAGGGCCCTGCAAAAGAAAGAGAGCTGACCATCATGAAAGGTTTAAGCCTTCATGGAATGGCCACGGGCTGGATAGTGCTCACAGGACTCCTGCTGCATAGTGCCTCTTTCCAGATGTGAAGTGAAGAATGGCACTAAGGTGAAGGAAGGTGGAATCTCAAAGATAATGAGAAAGGAAACATGCTAACACCTATGTTCAATCATTACTATCCACTCTCAATTTCTTAAAAGTGGTCAGTGGAGATGTCTATGAAGGTGAAACACTAAACATTTTTAACTACAAATGGACCAGAGATAGAAAGTAAGGTTGTAATTTCCCCGAGGCATCTCTGTAAAATGGAGCTAATATGAACCCCCCAGTATGATGTTTTCAGAAGAGAGACTAGTTCCAACTGCAGT
This sequence comes from Myotis davidii, assembly GCF_000327345.1. NCBI lineage: Eukaryota > Metazoa > Chordata > Mammalia > Chiroptera > Vespertilionidae > Myotis > Myotis davidii. The sequence goes on from NW_006295980.1 coordinate 9,968, forward strand.
CTAAACTCTCCAGTCCATTTATGGGGCCACCCATTTCAAAATCTTGCCCCTGTCAAGTTGCATAGTAAACAGCTTATTATGGCCCTTTTATAAACATCCTCTTCAACCACAGTCCCCTTATTTCTCCAAAACTAAAGTCCAACTATGTGGAAAACCAGATCTTTATGCTCACAATAACGTGTTTTTGCTTTAACTGTATTTAATTTAGTAGAGTTGGCATCAAATATAAAAGATTATGCCAGCAAGTGTTGGTCAATCTGACCCTGTCCAATGCTTATTTTATTATACAGCTGCAAAAATGTTGTCACAAGTATTTATGACTATCTGTAGAGTACATAAAGTTATTAAAACACATTCTCTTATGAAAACAATACAAAAATTACATAAACAAATAAAGCTAGAAGCAAGCATATTTCATTTGCTTAAAGAACAGTAAGGAAGCCACTGAAGCAAAACTTCTGATGGGCTGGCAGGCAGCAGGGAGATGATTTCAGAAATGATATGACATGATAAATTGCCTCTGCTGTGCGCAATTTTCATTCCAGAAGATAATTCTTCTCCAACTCCCATCACATTGTTCTTTCCCACTGATGCGTATGTCAGTTTCTTCATCTCTGGAGTCTGAGCAGGACCGAGTTTGTCCTTTGTGGCTGTAGCTCCACAGATGGAAAACCATGAAAGAAAAATAAACCCACAAAGTACAGCTTGCTTTTGGGCAACTTTTAAAATCTAAATGTCATTATTTGGGTCCCATTTACATGTTTGCATTGAGATTCCAGAGATACCCATAGAATAATGCTCTCTTGAGACAAGGCACTTTGAGGGAAGGCAAGGGCAGCCAGATTGTGACCCTGTGGAAGCTTGGAGTTCTAGCACTTTCCGGATGTGTGAGCTTGAGTAAGTCACATAATTCTTCAGTTTCCTCATCTGAAAAATATGTATATAATACAACTTCTTGGGATTGTTATGAAAACTAGGTGATGGCATGAATGTAAAGTGTATAGCTGCATAATTTGTGTCTGTTAATTGGTACTATTATTCAGTCATTTAACAAATACTTATTGAGCACCTATTTGCAAAGCACTGCTCTAGGTGCTGGGAATACAGCAGTGAAAAATGAAACCAAAATCCCTTCATTAACAGATTGTAAACCTATGGAAAGGAAACAAATAATAAAATAAATAAGTAAAACATATAGTTTGACAGAGGCAATAATCGCTATGGAGAAAAACATAGCAGAGAAGGAGATTAGGGAGTCCTGGGACTGAGTGTGGGGATTTAATTTTTGAGGGAGTGGTTACCTAAGATGATGACATATAAGCAAAGACCTGAAGGAAGTGAATGAGTAAGCCATGAGCCATGAACCAGGAGGATATCGGGTAAATATGTTTCAGACACAGGGAATAACACTCAAAACCCTGAAACAGAAATGTGCATAGGGTGTTCAGAACAGCTGGTAGGCCAGCGTAGAGTGGTATGAATGATGGGGATAGTAGTTACAAATGAGGTCAGAGAAGTAATGGGAGCCATATCATGTAAGGCCTCGTAATGTCTGGCATGTAGCAGGTGCTATATATGTAATAGGTGTTACCATATAATGTTATAAATATTAAAGAACCATCCTTTTTTTACCTGAAAACTATAGAAGGCCCAATGGTGGTAATAGGGAGTTTATTAAAATAACCAGGTGAGAGATGATGGTGGCTTCAACAAGAGTAACAGCAGTGGAGGTTGTGAGACGTGGTCAGATTCTGGATATATTATGAAGTTAGTACCAACAAGATTTCCTAATTGTACGTGTGGGGTGTAAGTGAAAGAGAGCAATCAAAGATGTCTGCAAGGTTTTAGTACACGAGCAACTAGAAGAATGGGATTGTCATAGTCTGAAATGAAGGCTATACAAGTAAAACAGATTCTAGGAAGCCATTGGCTTGTTTTGACCATATTGAGGTGGTGGTGGTTGTTGTTATTCCTTACCTGAGGATATTTTTTCCATTGATTTTTATAGAGAGTGGAAGGGTGGGGTAGAGAAAGAGAGAGAGAGAGAAACATCAATGTAAAAGAGCCACATCAATTGGTTGCCTCCTTTGGGGATGGAACTGGCAACCTAGGTACATGCCCTTGGTCGGGAATTGAACCCACAACCCTTCAGTACACAGGCTGACATTCTATCCACTGAACCACACTGGCCAGGGCAGACCATGTTAAGTTTGAGATGTCTTTTAGACATCCATGTGGACAGATTAGGTAGGAAGTTGGGTAACCAAGTCTAGAACTCAGGGGAGAGGTCCATGCTGGTGTTATCAGTGTATGGATTGTACCTAAAGCCATGGAACTGGATGAGATCACCAAAAAGTAAGGATAGATAAAGAGGAAGAGGAACTGAGCCCTGGCGTACTCCAATGTTAAGAAGTCAAGGAGAAGAATAGGCACATCCATAGAGATGGAAAGTAGATTACAGTCGTCAGGGACTGGGAGTGGGGATAAAGAATGCATGTTAGTAGATAAGAGGTTACTGTTTGGGGTGATGATAATGTTCTGGAATTAGATCATTGGCTAATTGCCAACTCTGAGTATTCTAAAAACCACTAAATTGTACACTCTAAAATGGAAAATTTTATGGTTTTTAAATTCTATCTTAATTTAAAAAAATAAGTTAGAGAGAAGAGGAGGAATCAACAAAAGAGATTGAAGAGTCATCAGTGAGGTGGAAAGAAAATCAAGAAAGTAGATTGTCCTAGAAGGAAAGAGAAAAATAAGTTTCTATATGAGTATGTCAAATGCTCCTGAGATATAACTAGATTGAGGCTATATGATTAGATTTTGCATCATGAAAATCATTTATGATCTTGACAGAAGCTATTTAGGTGGAATGGTGATGGTGAAAACTTGGCTGGAGCGAGATGGTTGGGGGGAAGCCATTCATCACTGTTGGAGGATGCTAGAGATTTAACTCATTATTTTGAAAATTGGTAAACAGAGAGAGAGAATCAAACACTAGGCCCTCGCCTGGTAGTTCAGTTTTTTAGAGCATCATCCTGATGCACCAGGTTTGCAAGGTTGATCCCTGGATAGGGCACATACAAGAATCAACCAATCCTATCTAATAAAAAGGGAACATGCAAATTGACCATCATGCTGTCACAAAGATGGCAGCACCCATAACCACAAGATGGCAACACCCAGTCCCCTTAGCCCTGCTGGAGTCCCCCAGTCCTTTCAGCAATGCCAGGGGGGTGGCAGGCATGTAGTTCAGCTTGACCCACCCTCAGCCTGCCAGCCGCTCAAGGCCGGCCCAAGGTGCAGGCAAGCCTTGGATGGCTGTTCCCCAGCCGCCCAGGGCTGCCTGAGGCTCAGGTAACCAGGAGAAGCAGAGGTGTGATAGGGGTATTGCCTTCCCCTGATCTCCAGGTTACCTCCTGCCTCTCAGGGCTCCTGGACTGTGAGAGGGGGCAGGCTGGTGCACCGGGCCTCTAGTGAATTCATAAATAGGTGGACAAACAAATCAATGTTTCTCTCTTTCTCTTGCTCTCTCTCTTCCTCTCTTTCTCTAACATCAATAAATTTTAAAAATTTAAAAATGGCACCACTATACTATTATAAAAGCATATAGTAGATGTAGGGACATTTCTATTTATAGAAGTATTTCCAGCTAATAAGTGAAGATGGTCTGGTAGAATTCTAATATCACCACTTTGCAGTCCTCAGTGGAAATTATGCATTAGATTAGTATTAGATTAGCTGTTAACATAACACTGGGAAGAATTTTTATAGCTATGTCTTTGAGTAAGTGATAAGAGGTGGGAATCGCATGAAGAAGTGGAAGAGTTGCCCTTAGATAGGAAACAAACATCTCTTCCATTGTAACAGATTTGTTTGTGGGAGCTTTTGGAAGTTCTTTTTATATTCTGCTTGCTTCTGTTTTCCCAATAAAACAGGAAAATAGATCACCCACTGAAAGTGAAAAATAGAGAAAGAGATGATGGAGTTTTGAGGAAAGAGGAGTACATGTGACATATTCTTCAACAAGAATTAGAGAGTGAATATCTAGGGAAATGGTTAGGTTGCCAGGCAACTCTAAGGACCTACTTGTGGTTAGTGGTCATGAATTTAAAGTGAGACCAGATATCATGGTTTTTTATTTTCCTTTAGCCACATTTCAGCTGCAGTTGCAAAGTAGGGAGAGAGATTAATGAACTTAACCAGGTTTGGGGTGTTGCTACATAAGTATGTTAATGTGAGAAGGGCAATGAATTGGAGCATATGCAACTGAGTGAATACAATTATTTTTTTCCTACCTCTGCTATTCATCGCTACAATGACTGACTATGGAATGTAAGCTAAGTAAGGAGGGAAGAGAGGACATCAATGGGGTGATGGACAGTAGTAGGATCACTGAGGTAAAAAAATAGTTGTGGTCACTACAGGGATGAGCTGGACAGGTACAAGATGCTAGTCTCCTATTCTAGCCTTCCAATGAGACAATGAAAGTTTTGGTAGAAAAATTGGTAATGACCAGTCTAAGGTATTATCTTGGAATTGAGTGGCTGAGTGGGGCAGGGGTTAGACAAGACTGTTGGAGGAAAGAGGGTCAAGGAACTGAAAGGCTAGGGATAGAAGTCTCTTCCTCATGGGTATTGAAGTGGCAGGGTGGTATTAGAAGATATTGTGGTAGCAGCTCCAGTGCATGTCCTTGTTATTGCTTTATTGGGAGAAAGGAGACAAGTGCAGTCTGTAGAGTTCAAATATCTCCCCTTCAGAGACTCTTCTCTGGCCATCCTGATTAAATGAGCCTCTCTTACACTCTGTCTCCTCCCCTTTCCATCGCTGTGCATCCTATAATTCTATGTTGTTTTCTTTAATGCACTCAACACTATCTGAAAATATCATACTTATTTAGTTACTTTATTTATTATTTTTAATCCTTACCTGAGGATATTTTTCCATTGATTGTTATAGAGAATGGAAGAGAGAGGGAAAGATAGAGAGAAATATCGATGTGAGAGAAACACATCAATTGGTTGCCTCCTGCACAAGCACTGACCAGGGCCCGGGCCAGGGAGGAGTCTGCAACCTGGGTAGGTGCCCTTGACTGGAATCGACCCTGGAACCCTTTGGTCCACAGGCCAATGCTCTATCCACTGAGCCAAACCAGCTAGGGCACTTATTTTTTTTATTTTTTGTCTGCCTCTCCCACTGGAATGCGAACCCCATGAGTTTGTCTTCTTCAACGCTTTATTCTCAGGGCCCATTCAGTGCACTTAATAATAGGCAGTTAGAAAATGTTAAAAAAAGAATGAATTTAAAAATGAGTGTGCTGCTTCCTCAGTATACAGGGATGACCCTTTATAAAGTCTCTGAAAGTTGAGTGAACAGAATGCATTTAGGAAAGGAGAGCCTGTGTTAACTAGGGATGAGAGGCTCTGTGATGAGGGTTTGGTAAAGTGAGGAAGATCCAGGTTATGTAAAGTGTGGTCACTTTTTTTCCTTTGGGATACTGTTGGGTGTTAAATTTTCAGTGACTATAGAAATTCAACCAAGAAAGAATTGAATCTTAGTTCCCAGGCAGTGGAGGAGTAGTGCAATCTTGGGCTGCCCTCTAACCTGCAAAATGTTGCCTTTTCTCTGGTGCCTCTATCTTCTCCTTTTCATATCCCATTCCTTTCTCCACTGGTTCCAACCAGGCTTCCATACCCTATCACCTTGAAATAACTCTGGTCAAGGACACCAGTGACCTTCTGTATCCAATTCAAAAGATATTCCATTGTGTCTGTCACAGTGCTCGGTAGCAGTGTTAGACCATTAATAGTTCCCTCCTCCTGGAAGCACTTCTTCTCTCAGCTGCTGTAAAGATACCTTGGGTTTTCTTTTATTTCACTAGCTACTCCTTTTCCTCTGTTTGACCTCTAAATGTGGCAATTAGGGACTCAGGGCTCAGTCCCTGGTCCTTTCCTTTTCTCTGCCTTCATTTTGTTTCTTCCTGCTTTCCTTAGCATTGCCTCTCCGCTTCCATGACCTCAACTGCTGCAACTTCCATCTATCTAGTGACAGCTTTTCTTATGCTAGAACTCTTCCCTGGGATCTAGACAACAGTATTTCCATTTAACTACTAGACATCCCCCTCAAACTCAACATCTCCAGAACAGAGATCTTCATCTTGCCTTCACCTCCCTCACCAAATCTTATACTCTGTCCCCTCCATCTCTATGGCACCAACATATATCTAGTTGCTCAGGACAAAAATCTAGGTGACACCATTGACTTCTCTCTCTCTCCTTCACTTACCTCCATTTAAAAATCCCTCATCAAGTACTGTCAGTCTTACCTTCTCAGTATCTCATGAATCTGTCCACTTACCTTCATCTCCATCCACCACCCTGGTCCTTGGCAACATCCTCTCTTACCTGAATGACTGGACCCATCTCCTAAATGATCTTCCTGCCTCCACCCTTGTTCCCTTACATACAATCCAATCTTCCCATAGCAGCCAGAATAATGATCTTTTCAAAACATAAATTGGATTATGTCTCTTCCCAACATAACACTATTTAACAGTTCTTCCATTATCATCAGAATACAAATCCATGACATGACCATGTTTACCTCTCTAGTCTCCTTGCCCACAATACCTTCTCTTTCCTCAAACTCTATGAACTTTTCCTGGTCCCTCAGATACATTTATGCTCTGTTATCACTGGCCCTTCAGGTATGTTGTCCCTTCTCCTAACCTCACCTACAACCTATTGACCTGGCTAACTTCTCCTCATCCTTCTTGTAATAACTTAAATGCTACTTCCTCCAGGAAGCCACTCTAACCCTCCATCTTAGGCTTCAGAGACCTTGCTCTAACTCTACATACTTTTCCTGTCATAGCACTGATCTAATTGCATTGTAACTGCCTATCTATTTTCTGTCTCTCGATCTAGATTAGAAGCTTTGGAGGGCAAAGACCTGTTCTATTTTGTTACCCTCTGTCTGCCATGTGTCTATCTCACAGTAGGCTCTTTACAGCAGCTCATTCTAACACTGGAATATTCCTCACTCTCATGCTTTAAAAGTTTGGCTGCTCATCCTTCAGATCTCAGGTTAGAGGTCATATCTTCATGGATGCTGTCCACTATCTGAGATAAGCCACTTAGTCACTCCATTACATCACCCTACTTTCATTTTTTGTGTTACACCTGCTACTCTTGGATATTTCCCTTGCTCGTGTGGATTTTTTGGTCTGTTTATTGTCTTTCTTCCCTAGCAATAATATATGTTCAATGGGAACAAAGAACTTGCCTGGTTTCGCCCCACATGATAACATGGCACCTAGATTAAAGCTTGGCATATGGCAGGATGAAAGTTGGATGAATACATGTTGAATGAATTGAGTGAATGAACCAATGAATGAATGAATGAATGATTCAATCAATCAGTCAACCAGATGCAACCCTCAGAGGAGAACAGCAGTCTTCAAGTAGAAACAATACAATAAATGTAGAGGCTGTGAAGCCTCAATTGGGGCCTAATATAGATCGTCAGTGGTTGCCTAAGGGCCATGGCCTACATTCTTCCAGTATGAATTGCTTCTGGTACTCATGAAAGAACATTGGGGAAGATTCTTTTTTAAAAATTTCCAAATGGGGCAAATACTTGAAGGAAAAATGGAAAGAAGAAAAAATAACCCCTAGGGCTGAAGGAAGGTGTGGCAGAGGGTGGCTTCTCAGAACTGTTAATGGGTGCTGTAGACTGGTTAAATCATTGACAGATAAGGCATGGTAAACTTGAAAACAAGTATACCATTGGCTAGTGATGAGACCCAGGGAAGGACTTAGCCTCCCCAATGTTTAATGGCTCTTTTGAACAGTCTCAGGTTTTCTGGAGGACAGTGAAAAGGAATACTAGCTAATATTCCTGCATTCCAACACTGCCCTGCTTCTGTCTTCAACCCTCTTACTTCTCCACTGTCTTTCCCCTACCCTGAATGTCTCCCTCCCCCATACTACCAATAGCAAGAACAGAAAGCCATCATTCCAACTCCATAAGCTCTGTCCACAGGAACGTGTCCAACCTACCAAATCAAGCTCTTAACTCCTATGAATACTAAGAACTGAACCTCAATAGTGCTCTTGCCAACATAATTTCTTTCTTGCTCAACATCAAAATCAAGGTTCTCAGCTTTCCAGCAAACATTTCCGAAGCTGCCCTGTTTCTTTTCTTTTCTTTTTTTAAATGGGAAACTAAAGAACTCTCTTGCAAAAAGCCCCTCCTCCACTTCTCGCTTTGGTGGAGAGCCATGCCAGTTGGACATCTACCAAGGACCAGACTTCTTATGCCAGACATTTTGTGAACAAAGTACAAGTTCCTTCAAATGCTGCCTGATTGATGGAAGTCCTGTGGGATTCGACCTTTAGAGGATTCCCACCCGAAGGCCACTTGATTACTAAGTACTACCAGAATAGACAATAAGCTTAAAATATAAAACCAAATGCCCTGAAGTACTATTTACTTGCTATTTCACACATTGTTGCAGACAAATCAGAGCATTATGTGTCCTCTGATCCAGGAGACCCTGTGTGGTGCTGCTCAAACAATAGAAGACATAATTTCTACCCTCAAAAGGGTCCAGTGGGACCAGATCACCATATGTGTGAAGAACATACTTGTTAATGAAAAACGTGTAGTACAGATACATATGGCGTGCCCAGCATTCTCTCTCTGAACCACCTCTTGTGAGTGGTCTAAGGCTTTCAGCTTTCCTTGAGGGACCCATGACATAAAAGACCTGGCTCCAGAATACCAAGACCAGGACCAGTCTCCCACCCAGGGCTCTAGCTAACAGCTCAAATTTAAATTCTGGTTCCTGGAGCAAGATAATCTAAGAAAAGCAAAAGCACCTTCCAAGTGAAACTACCCCCCCACCACCACCTTAACTAAGGTTCGATTGGAAAGCAGCCCCTCAGTCCCCAAAGCTGTGGTGGGAAGCCAATCTGGGAGCACTGGTGATGAATGTGCACTTGTGGCTCCAGTCCTAATCCTCCTTGATTCTTAGTAATCCACCTACTCGTACCCCACCACACAAGCAAAGCTATTTCAATGGGAAATCTATCTATCTATCTATATATATATAAAAGCCTAAGCAACTGTCCGACCGTCCAACTGTTCAGCCGTCCGACCAGCAGCTATGATGTGCACTGACCACCAGGGAACAGACGCAGGAGCAGAAACCACAGGCATGGAAACATGGAACAGACTGATGAATCTCAGAGAGAAGGGGGAAGGAGGGAGGGTGGGAAGAGATTAACCAAAGATCTTATATGCATACTAGAGGCCCGGTGCACAGATTCATGCACCGGTGGGGGCCCTCGGCCTGGCCTGTGCCCTCTTGCAATCCAGGGCCCTCAGGGGATGTTGGAGAGCTGGTTTTGGCCCTATTCCCTGGGTCAGGCCGAGGGACCCCACTAGTGCATGAATCCATGCACCAGGCCTCTAGTACAAATATAAACATGATATGAGTAACTCCCCCAGAGGCCTGCATCTGAGACTCTGGCAGAGCAGAAATCTGTGTAGCAATTGTGAGCTCATGAAATATAGACATTTTGTGTGGGAGCCA
>NW_006295980.1:19858-26681 GCF_000327345.1 Myotis davidii
ACTGGTTATCTTTTTGCTTCAAGGCTGGCCACACAATATTCCCATTGCAGAAGGAGTTTAAGGAAAATGAAAAAGCAGAAATGTGGAACAATAAGTAGGCATTTCATGGTTTTCAGAAACCACCAAACTCCAGACCCCCTCTACCACAGCAATCCAGAACACACAGCGGTTCATGAGACAAGAGTGACTACGAAAAGTTGACATGTCCACTGCCTCTATGCTCTCCCAGGAATCCCTGGCCCACCCACAGTATACCACATCCCAGCTCCTAGGAGACTCTTTACCATTCAGACTTGGCTGTGAGAAAGGGAACTGAGCAAAGGGTTCCCTCATCCCTTAGTCCATTCTGTTTTTAGCTAAATGGGTACAATGCAGCAAGCCACAGCAAAACCCACTGCCAGCGGCTATAAAGAGCTGGGGAAATGTGGGACAGATGGTAAAGGCGTTTGGAATATGAAAACAGTCTCTGAATAAGGAGGAGAAAGCCACACACCGAGTATTTTATTTTGTGATAAATCAAATGGCCCAAATGCTGAAAACACCCACCAACATTCCAAAAGGTGTTTCCAAAATATAATCTTCACTCCTAATTCCTTGGGTGAGGCAAACCTCTTTTATCTGAAGAAATCATGTTCAAAGCACTTTTTAGGGAACTATCTTCAGAACCTGTAACCAATTCCTTGGGATAGCCTGAGTGGTAGATTGAAAAATTTTTAAATTGGCCAACATTTGTGCATGGCCAGTAGGCACATGTTCTGACAAGGCTGCACTACTTTGGTTCCAAAAAGAAGGTGAAGGGAATTTTCTCAGGTGTCAAATAACTTGGCTCTGAAGAGCAGCCCCCAAGATGTCCAGCACACTGGCAGCAGCATCGGAATAAGTGTGCAATGTCCCAAGGGAACTTCTTGGAAGGGCAATGCATTTAATAAATGTAAAAGTACTGATGTCATTGAATAAATATGAAAACTCTGATATGCTTGTTAAAACTCAATCTCTACTTTTTGTTGTGCCATGTGTTTGGGAGGAGAGGAAGGGGATGGGGGACACCACTAAATTCACATGTTCTCTTCCAAAGGGGAAGGATGAAGGCTTCGGTGCAGGGCTTGGCAAAATGTTTCTGTAAGGGCCAGATAGTAGATATTTTCAGCTTTGTGGGCCATATGGGCTCTCTGACATAGGATCAACTCTGTTTTTGCAGTGTGAAAGCAGCCATAGACAATATGCAAACTTATGAGTGTGGCTGAGTGCCAATAAAACTTTATTTACAAAAACAGCTCAGATTGGATTTGCTCTGTAGGCAGAATTTAGTCCATAGGCCATAGGTTATGACCCCTCTTCTCTGCAAAGCGAACACTCATTTGCAGGCTTCTTGTTCAACATCTTCAAACAACTTGCTGAAAGGTAAAGAGACAAGCAGAGGTCCCTAGGCTCCCATAATCACTTCTCTTCAACCATTCTGAGTTTAATCCCATGATGTCATTCTGAAATGCAGCGGGTCATTGGCGAGGTCACATTGCTGAGAGAAAAACAGGATGTTTGACACCTAAAATATTCAGAATGAGCCCAGAGCTCATCTCTGTAAAAAATGATCTTACATAATGGGAAGCAAGGGAAAAAGGGAAAGCAGCAATGGGAGGCTGATTGGAGACAGACATAGAGAAGATGCTCAGATGGCAGGTCTGCTGCCCTGGAGAGCACATCTCTGCTTGCAGCTGTCACTCCAGAGGACAGATGACTTCATTTCAGCTCCCCTCAAATAAAGGGATAATAATCTCTCACTTGGGAGAAATGCCATATGGTAGATGCTTTGAAAAGTTATAAGAAAAGTATATAGTACTTGTGGGGGGAGGGAGGGAAGTTACTTCCAAAAGAATGAAATTTGTCTAGAAAAGGATCAGGCAGTTTCTTTGAAATCCCATAGCTTCCTAGAAAATCAAGTCTAAATTCATGGGATTAGATAACAAGAGGGGCATTATCAAGGCAAATCAATGGGGAGATCTGTTTCTTGTTTTTACATACCTTTAGTGCAGTTCAAATCCACAACACTTATTCAACAAAGCCCTCCCATGACCTGCCCTACTGAAATCTCCAACCTCAATCTCCACTACTCTCCATCTTGTACTCTAGGCTCAAAAATTCATAACATAATGACTTCTAATTCTCCAAAGGCCCAGGGCATGTGGCTTCATGCCTCTGGGCCTTTCTCACTGGCTTTCCTTGTTTTTATAAGGCCCTTCTAGCCCTTCAAAATTCAGCCTCTTTTGCCTGTTCCCTGGCCCTCCCAAATGTGTTGAGTGCTGCACTCTCTTCTGTGCTACCTTGAGATCTTGCACATATTCTGTTGTACTTATCACACTGTGGATTCATTTACCTGATTATATGACTTATTTCCTCCCTTAGAGTGTGGGCTCCTTGCTGTCTGATTCTTTTCTAGATCCCCAGAGCCTAGACAGTGCTAGGCTCATGGAAAGAGCCCCATAAATATGTGGACTTAGATGTCCAATAGTGGGGCACCTTACTTGCCTAAAGGTTTTCTTTTGAACCAAAGCTATATTTTCCAGGGCTAGCCTAGTCCAGGTTAAAGGCCCTAGCTAGAACATAACCATCTGGAGCTTTGTATTTCTTAGTGTGAGGCACCAGTCAACTGAGTCACTGTCATAGCTCTTTTTAAATATTTTTATTGATTTCAGAGAGGAAGAGAGAGGGAGAGAGAGAGAAACATCAATGATGAGAGAGGATCTTAGATTGGCTGTCTCCTGCACACCCCACACTGAGGCTCTAGCCCACAACCCAGGCATGTGTCCTGACCAGGAATTGAACCGTGACCTCCTGATTCATAGGTCAATGCTCAACCACACCAGCTGGGCACTGTCATAGCTCTTTCATTAACTTTCTTAACCAAACTCTTAAACACCAAGACTTCCAGACCAAACACTGAGAGTCCCCCAGTCAGCTCCTTCTTATCATTCAGGTCTCATCTTTAATTTGTCCTCTTCTGAGAGGCTTTCCCTGACTCCCTAGTCTTGGGTAGGTCACCCCATTACTCAGTTTTGGTGTATTGTTTTTTAGCTTTACACCACTCATCATAATCTGTCCTGGTTTTTAAATATTTCTTTACTTTTCTATTGCCTGCCTCTCCCACCAGAGGGTTAGCTCCATGAGGACAGGAACTATCTCATTCACTGTTGTAGCCCTGACCTAGCACAGATATGGCATTTAGTAAACATCAATAAATATCTGCTGAATAGATGAGTACTGTGAGATCTGAGTAACATAACACATCTGGGATACCTAACACAGAACCCATTGCCTATAGTTATACTTTAAATGTTTGCTTTATCAATATCTTTTCAAACACACTAATCCCAGTGGGGGGAGAACAGAGTACTGAAGCTACATTTCCCCCACTCCAGCATTTCCAAAATTCTCCCCTGCACCTACAGAAGATTGTTAATAGAGATGAATGCCAAAAGGAAGGCTACTGTCCTCTTTTATGTACAAATAAGACATGTGCAGAAGTTGACAGCAGTCATGTTTCCTTCAAATGCAGCAGAAGCTAAATTCCCCACTTCTTGAGCAAATGGAAAGACCAGAAATGTTCACACATAACCTTAAAAGTGGATGTGACTATACCACAGAAAAGGAGACAGGCCCGGGTTAGGAGATTATGCCCATATAAGGCCCCTGCAGGCAGCTCCCAGTGGAGCCTGAGATAATTTGGCATCTCTCAGCAAAGACCCACAGGACAGGGTTTTGTTCACAAATAACCCAAGATCCGCTGTCTACATTTTTATCTAAACATTGGGAAAAATCTAATACTACCCTAAACAGCTCAGTACTCAGAGACTCTTGAAAGAAGTGCTGAAAGAATTCAAAGGCAGCCATCATTGAAATGCTCATTTAAGCCTCCCTGGAGATCTGCCTGAGTTGTTGAAGAAGAGGCTGAGATCAGGGGACAGAGGTCCTGAAACCACCTGAGTTCAGATATGGGCTGAGACCTGCTTCCTTTTCTGCCAGTGACCTATGTGGCCAGGGACACTGCAAACTCTTCCTGCAAAGATCTAGATAGAATTTTTGAGTTTGCTGGCCAAACAGCCTCTGTCAAGATTCCTCAACTCTTCTGTTACAGTGGAAAAGCCTTAGACCATATGCAAATGAATGGGTATGGGTGTGGCTGTATCTCAATAAAATTTTATTGATGGATACTGAAATTTGAATTTCATATAATCTTCATGTTGTGAAATAATCTTCTTTTGGTTTTTCAAACCATTTAAAAATCTAAAAGTTATTCTTAGCTCGGCCAGCATGGCTCAGTGGTTGAGCATCAACCTATGAACCAGGAGGTCATAGTTCGATTCCCGGTCAGGGCACATCCCCAGGATGTGGGCTTGATCTCCAGTGTGGGGCCTGCAGAAGGCAGTCAATCAATGATACTCTCATCATCATTGAGTTTCTATCCCTCTCTCCCTCTCCTTTCCTCTCTGAAATTGATAAAAATATATTATAAATAAATAAATAAATAAATAAATCTAATAATAGGGTAATATGCAAATTGGTTGGGATGCCATCATGTAATGACAGATCAGCAGGCTGTGTGCACAGCAGGGGCAGGTGGGTGGAGACTTGCATCAGGGACAGGGGCGGGGGAGGCTGGGCCTGGTGGAGGGCAGCCTGTACTCCCCACATGGCAGTGGCAGCTGTGAGCGCTCCTGAAGGTTCCTTCTGCCAAGTGGCAGCAGAGCTGCTCTGCCGGGAAACCTCCGCACCGGCAGCGAAGGCAGATGAGCGAGGGACAGCCCAGCAACTAAGGCAGATGAGCAAGGGAAAGCCCAGCAGTGAAGGCCAGGTGAGGGAAAAATCCAAGCTCCACAGCTAAGAGCTGCCGGCCTGGCCATGCCCCACCTTGGCCTCCAGCAATGCGGGTCAGGAGTTCTGAGAAAGGCAGCTCCTTCCTGCGGCTCCTCAAACTCCCAGGCCACCTCCATCACCCCCCAACGCCCCTCAGGTGAGGGTCAGGAATCTGTAAAGGCCTCTAGGTGTCTGGGCAACCAATGTAGGGAATTTCCTCTAGCAGCTGGACCCAGTGACCCAGGGCCGGAGGGAGACCAGCACCCTTCCCTGCAGCCAGGAGAACCCTGGAAGATGTGGTCTGCCCATCACCGGATGAACGTACCCGATTGGTTAAGCATGGGGAAGCTTGCAGCTAATGGCCGCCGCTGCTTGCCTAGGGCTGGCCCGGGGCTCCAGCAAGCCACCAGTGGCTGCTGCCGCTGTGAAGGCCCGAGGCTCAGGCAAGCCGCAGTGGCTGCAATGGCTGAGGCTCAGGCACCCTCGTGGCCAGCAGTGGCAGTAGCAGAGGTGTGATGGTGGCGTCGCCTTCCCCTGATTGGCCAGTTGCCTCCTGCAGAGGGAGGCCAGACTCTGGTATTAGGCCCACTCCCCAGGGAGTGGAGGAATCTTGACAGAGGCTGTTTGGCCAGAGGCCCAGGGGAGTGGGCCTAAGCCATCAGTAGGACATCCCCTGAGGGTTCTGGACTGTGAGAAGGGGCAGGTCAGACTGAGGGACCCACCCTCCCGGCCCCAGTGCACGAATTTCATGCACCGGGCCTCTAATAAATAAACAAAAGTCATTCTAGCTCTCCAGCAGTATAAAACCAGGCAGTGGGCCAGATTTTTACTACAGGCAGTAATTGACTGACTCCTGCAGTAGACAGCGGGTGCACAAAAAACACAGCCTCAGGCCTTTGGACTCATTTAATTTTTCAAGCTTACTTTTGCCATTTTTTGGCTAAGTGACCTTGTGCAAGTTAGTAAAATCTCTGAACCTCAGTTTACCCATCCATACAGGTCTGGAACAAGGATTCAAAAAGATAAGGCACAAAAAGTACTCAGCATAGTTCTTGGCACACATAGCACTCAATAAATGTTAGCTCCTGTTATCTGAAATTGCCTTCTATCAGAGTTGTGACTCTTCCTTCTGATAACCCTAGTGCCTACCACAGTGTCTGGCCCATAATAGACACTCATGAATTGTTCGTTGAATGAATGAAACCACACTGAAACGCAGTAACTGATGCCTTCACTCACTAGCTGCCCAGGCTGTTGAATTTCAGCCTGCCTCACATCCAAACTTTTAGTTTTGACTCAGTGTCCTGGTTGGATCATCACTAAGAGAGCAAATGGTTGGGTCTGGACTTTGTGCAATGTCAAGATGTATATGTGGTAGGTGCTCAATAATTGCTTGATGAATGAATGAATGAATGAATGAGCACCTATTGCCTAAGCCAAGCCCTGTGGTGTGGTGTTTGAAGTCCGAGAGAGAGAGAGAGAGAGAGAGAGAGAGAGAGAGAGAGAGATTTCCCTCTCCCCCTATTCCTAGGGCTCATAATATTACAGGGGGGTCATGAGGATGAAGGGAACCCTTCTGAAAATCTGCTTGGGGAGCCAGAAGGCCATTGTACAGCACTACCTGATTGTCTTCATCTCTTGTCTTCTTCACCTGGTCCCACAGGGGGCCACTGGCCTGCCTACCACCTGCCTCCCTAGGAGATGCAGCTCATACAAACAAACTGTTGGGGCTTTTTCAAGCCAAAGTGCTTTCTACATACACATCCTCATCCAGAGGGTCACTGCTCAGCTGCTAAGATAAAGTGGGGGTTAGCCAGTGATTCAGGCCTGGATGCTTCATGGGGGGAAGCCATTTATTTTTATATAAACAGCATATGGTGCTCATCTACCCCTTACAAGGACACTGTGGATTCCTGGCATGTGGATAACTTTTTAAGTTTCAAAGTTTCTCCTTGGTCCTGGGTGGGTGGGTGGG
>NW_006295980.1:26713-28133 GCF_000327345.1 Myotis davidii
AATAGTCCCTGAACCATGAAGAGCATCACAGGCAGATCAGGGGCTCCAGCAAAGGCCTCCCTGGGGAAAGGCCCCAGCCTTGCCAATACAGTGTTGGTTTCCCCACCCAGGGAAACAGCGCAGGGATCAATGAGGGCACTGTGCTCGGCAGCTGCCTAATGGGAAAGCCTCAGACTTGAGTGACACCGAGAAGGGGCCTGTGGGCTACGTGAGCCCTGACAAGACCCTTAAAGGCTTCCAGCTTTCCTCCAGAGGCAGGCTTGACTTGGCTCTGACTACAAATACTGTCAACCACATCATAGCTGTTTCACAAAAGCGCTCAGAAAATGGAAAAGTTTAAGGGCATTTGTGGGAACCAAGAAGGAGCCAAACACAAGCATGGCATCATTTTTCCCACCACCCAAGGAGCCACCTTCCAAATTTTTGAAAAGTCAGAAAGAGAAGTCAGGGGACTTCCTGCCCATAGAGCAGGCCTCTGGAAGCTCCAAGGAGGCCTACAGGAGTCTGTATCTCAGAGCCTGCTTTCACTCTCTGCAACTATGGCATCAGCTATTTCTTATGATTAATAATAATGATAATATCCATAACCGCTACCATTGATAGAGTGTTCATTGTACCCAGGCACTGTACTGAGTAGCTGTGTGATCTTAGACATTCACTGAGCCTCTCTGAGCCTCAATTTCTTACTTCCCTGTAAAAGAGTGATAATAACAGTGTTTAGCTCAGAGGGTTGTTGTAAGGATTCAATGAGGCAATGCATGTGAAGGTCTTAACGTTGTCCCTGGCCCACAATAGGCACTCAATAAGTGGCAACTATTATTAGTATTATTTCATGTGAAAAATAAAGGGGGGAATTAGAACACTCTCAACTCTGACTTCTGTCTTCCCTCACCGTCACTCTTTTCACCTCATCTTGACTCTTAAACACAGGCTCTTGCAATTTTCTCCCCACCTCTAAAAGGGCAGGCAGGGCAAGCAAGAGCTGATCTGGCCACCAAGAAGCACAAATCAATCACTCACAGGTCTGTGTGCCCATCAACAGCAACTCTGAGCATACTGCCTCTTTCTTCCTCCCTGACTGGTCCATTTTCTGCATGTTACATCTCCTTGACAATACAACTTTGGCACGGCTCCACGGAGCAGCACATGAGGCATGACATAGCAATGTGACAAGTAGTTTGTTGGCTCTCCTGCCAAGCTGTGTAGCTGTGAGTCAGAAGTGCCAAGGCATTTGAAAGCAAAATCCACCCCTTCTGTGGTGGCCACCAAAAATAATGCCCCAAAAGGGGCATAAAGCAGAAGGGCGAAAAAATTAGTGGCAGCAACCAGTCCAGTGAAGGAGTTTTCATCTTGTGTTCATTTGTTCATTCATTAGTTTGTCCATTACATTCTTAGCAAGTATCTACTCTTGGCTGAGTGA